>NC_056612.1:29270250-29305250 GCF_018340385.1 Cyprinus carpio | reverse complement strand
ATTAGAAAAAATATATATATATATATTTAATGATGTGATAATATGATTATAAATGACCCGTTCAAAGGCCAGTGAAGGTATACTGCCAGTTAGTGATATAGGCTATTTTTTTTATGTTTTTTCTCTGTTCTGTTAAAAGCTGTTAAATTATTAAGCAGAATCTCGTGTAGTATTTTATCCTTGTATTTTATGTGGTGACCACTGGGAGGTGCTCTGGGCATATATTTTTCTTTCTTAGTTATCTTCCCTGACGTGATGTACATTTCAAAGCAAAAGTAAAAGTTTCACACAAGTTTGTTGCGTTCTAACAGGGAAGAGTTCCGTGTCTTTATTAAAAAACAACACTTTCTCACATAACGCAGTGAAGCAGCCTGTGCATAGAATGAATAATCGAATTCAGCACCACTTCCGTGGACAGCACCTGATAACATCGCACGCAAGAAGGTATATCTTAAAAAACTCCTAAGGTATTCAGGGAACACGCCTAGAAATGGTACACCTTTAGTTAAGGCATAGCTTTAGAGTCTTCGTAACACGATAAGAGAGCGTTATCGGGAAACACAACCCAGATATATTTTTCCCACATAGCTTAGTTCTCTGTCAAAATAAAGGACAGGTAATGAATAATTTACATTTAGACATTTTGCAGATGCTTTTATCCAAAGTGACTCACAGTTGGGGGATACATAAAGCGATTCTTCTTAAAGAGGCAAACAGACACAGGAAGTGCTTATAATACCAAGTTTTAGACATTGTTCAAATAAGTACAAGCTAGAAAGAGAAGGAATAAATAAAGAGAAAGATTTTTTTTTTTTATGATGAAGCCAAGTAGTTTCGAAAGAGATGAGTTTTAAGCTGTCGCTTGAAAATTGTCAGGGATTCAGCATTCCGGATAGGGGTGGGAAGATCATTCCACCAGCCAGGAACGGTGAACGAGAATGTTCTGGAAAGTGATTTTGAGCCTCTGTGATGGTACACCAAGGTGTCGCTCACTAGCGGATCTCAGACTTCTGGAGGGGAAGTAGGTTCGTAGTAGTGAGTGGAAGTAGGCGGGTGCTGAGCCTGTGGCTGTTCTATATGCAAGCATCAGTGTCTTGAACTTGATGCGAGCCGCAACCAGTAGCCAGTGCAAGGAGATAAACAGAGGTGTAACATGGGCTCTTTTGAATGATTTGTAGAGGTTTGATTGTGCTTGATGGAAGTCCAGCCGGAAGAGCATTGCAGTAGTCCAGCCTAGAAATCACAAGGGCCTGGACACGAAGTTGTGCAGCATGCTCCGTTAGATAGTGCCTGATCTTTCTGATGTTGTGCAATGCAAACCTGCAAGATCAAGCAGTCTTTGCAATGTGGTCTTTGAAGGTCAGCTGGTCATAAAAGATTACACCAAGATTTCTGACCGAAGTTGATGGGGTAATTGTAGAAGAACCTAGCTGGATGGAGAAATCATACTGTAGAGTTGAAGTGGCAGGGAAGACAAGAAGCTCAGTCTTTGCCAGGTTGAGCTGTAGGTCATATTCTTTCATCCATGCCGAGATGTCCACCAGGCAGCCTGAGATCCGTGGAGCTCCTGTTGGATCATCTGGTTGAAATGAGAGATAGAGCTGTGTATCATCAGTATAGCAATGGAAGGAGAAGCCATGTGCCTGTATGTTGGGACCCAGTGATGTTGTGTATATGGAGAAGAGGAGGGGTCCAAGAACTGATCCCTGAGGAACCCCAGTGACCAGCTGATGTGCTTTAGATACCTCCCATCCCCAAGCCACCCTGAAAGACCTACCAGTGAGATAGGATTCAAACCAGCGAAGTGGAATCCCTGTGATGTGACAGGAGGATCTGATGACTGACAGTGTCAAAAGCAGCAGATAGATCCAGCAGAATAAGAACTAATGATTCTGAATCAGCTTTTGCAATCCGCAGGGCTTCCGTGACTGACAGTAGCACAGTCTCAGTTGAATGGTCACTCCTGAAACCTGACTGGTTAGTGTCCAGTTTCTTGTTCTGTGAAAGAAACAATGATACCTGGTTGAAAACAACTCTTTCGAGGGTTTTCGCTATGAATGGAAGGAGAGAGACAGGTCTGTAACTATCTGTAAGTGAAGTGTTTAATGTAGGTTTCTTGAGCAGTGGGGTTACAGAGCCTGCTTGAATGCAGTGGGGAAGGTGTCTGTGAGGAGAGATGTGTTGATGATGTGTGTGAGTGCTGGTAAGAGTGTAGGAGAGATTGCTTGGAGGAGGTGTGAGGGGACTGGGTCTAGAGGGCATGTTGTAGGGTGGCTGGAGAGGAGAAGTTTGGATACTTCTGCCTCAGTGAGGGGACAGAAGGAGAAGATGGGAGTTTTAGCAGTGGGTGTGGTTGGTTTGAAGTCCTGTGGGGCTGAGAATTGACTACTGATTGTTCTGGTATAATATTTGACTGATTGTTAATGGAATAATAAAGTATGTGTGTGACAAAATGCATGCTGTTTTATTATTAAAGGAATTGTAAATTATAAATTAAAAACGTATTTGTGACAAATATTAAGTAATATTAGAATATTGCCATGAGCATATTAATCCATGTATGTAGCCTAGCCTTTTAACGCTCCCATGCAAAATTAAACCACCATTTCTTTAAGGTAATATAAAACATGATCCATATTATATAAATAATGCTGCACACCTGTTAAATGTTTCAAATCTAAAATATGGTGTAATACTTAGCTTAGCGTAAATAAGCACAAGCTCTTAGACTGCTTGAATTTGTTCTAAATGAGAAACTAAATTTGCATTGGTGAATATGAAATATTTTAACTACAGTGTTTTTCTTTAATTTTCTACCGACTGCAGCCGTCAAATGTAACATCGGTGAGGCAAAGCTGATGGCTATTTGTGAAAATGTGCTTTGCAGCATTTACTTGATAACTTGTCGTCCACCTACTGTATTACCTATAGGGCTGTGCGATATTGAAAAAAAATGCAAAATGCGATACTTTTTAAAAAAAAATGCGATATTCGATATGCGATACGATATTGCTTAAAGCATGCAAAATCAATTTCAATTATATTTTAAAATATTTAAAAATGAAAATTATATAACCAATTTGTTTCACATTCTTTCTTGGAAAAGAAAGAATCACTATAACTTCTGAAAGTGACCAGCAGTGTTTTAGCAGTACATAAAAAGTAATGTCACAAATCAGAAAATGTCATTTTAACAACAGTGTGAACATGCAAACAAAAAAAAGAAAAACAAAAAAAAAATTACACTAATTTTATATCATTGTAACGATAGTCAGAGAAAGTTCAAACATGATTAAAGGAAAGTGAACAGTCAGTAAAAAAAAGAAAGAAAGAAAAAGTTACAATAGTACACAATAGTAGAAAAAGTACACAATTTACAAGCGTAGATAAAATAAACAGTAGTATTCAGGTACAGAAATGTAATAATTAAGTGTAAAATAACACTGCATTGTGTTCACTGTATGAATTAAATTTAGATTAATCTTTGTTATAGCTGTTTTGTTGTTTGATTAACATTAGTGACATATTCAGCCGCACGTATTTATAGGCTGCTGTCCCTTTAAGACTGACTGCTCAGATCCAGTATAATGATACACATCCGATTTCTTTCTCTGCTGTTTACATTCATTTAAAACATAACTGACTACGTTTACGAGAATGATCATCGAGACGGGTAATATTGACATAATTCTGTGTATGTGTCCGTTCAAATATGAGGAGATGCGAAAGGCAATTCTCTGCTATATGCGTCAAACTAAAACATTGACCTTTTGCAACATTTTAATTTGATTGCTTTTTTGTGAAATAAACATTCAAACTGTGACATAACTTCATTGCATGTTAAGTGATCATCTCAGAAATCTTGGTTTTCCTAGAAATGGCTCAGTCGTCTGTAATTCTCTGATGTTGTTGAGAGATTCATTCATTTTGAAGAGATCAGAGCAGAGATAATGAAGCAACACTAGAAACCCTTCAGATTGTTCTCTCTCGCTGCACATTATGTGATCAGAAACAGAGATGTAATGCTTAAGCGCCGTCGCCCTGCCCTTAACTCCAGCATTAGCATTATCAGGCTTCCTATCTGCATGGCTTGTTTGGCTTGGATTTCCTCTTTACTTAGTTTTCTGTAATCAGGGCGTGTTTTCCCAGCGGGTTCTTAAATATGAAGGATTGTTTCCCAGCTGTAGATGTTTTAGTGTTTTGCTGGAGTCTCTGTCATTTATTTTGCAGTAACGCTCCTGACGCCGTCGGCAATCTCGCTCTCTGCTGCAGTACATTACAGCTCTGTGTTCATTTAAATCACACAACTCCGTTTGTTTCAGGACTCTACAAAGATTTACTTATTGGAGCAGGGTTATGAATATATGTATTTGTCTAAATAGGAAGCATGTGGTGCGCAAATGATCTGCAGTGGCCCCAAATAATCAAGTTACTTGTTTGTTTTTCCACTTTTGAGTTATTTTTCTAATTTCTATTTTATTTGTTTGTTTGTTTTTCCATGTTTGAGTTATTTATTTTTTCGCATTTTTATTATATTTATTGAAATTTATTAATTTTTATTTGTTTCTAATTTTTATTTTTAATTTTTCCAATTATTAAAAATTGTATAATTTATAATTATTTTATTTAAAGTTTTTGTATTTCTGTTTTTTTATTTATAATACTATTCTTATTCTTTCCTATGTTTATGCACTTACATATTTATTGATTCTTCTTTTGTTCATTCTTATGTATTTTTTTTAATTTATTTATTATTTTTCATAAAATAATATATATAATTTTTATTATTTATTAATTCGTATTTGTGTGTGTGTGTGTATATATATATTTGTGTGTATATATATATACATATGTATTTTTTATTATTATTTTGTAATTTATTTTATATATTATATATATATATTATATATATATATATATTATATATATATATATTTTCTTATTATATATTTTGTATTCAAAATCAATTTCTTTTTTTCTTTCTTTCTTTCTTACCCTTTTTTAAAAAATTGATCTTTATCTATTTATTTATCCATATTTATTTAATCTTTATTTTCTTATTTTCTGTTTGTGTATGTTTCTGTACAGTATTCAGAGGCGTTTATTCTGTGCTGCACGTGATTGAGATCCTCAGACGTGTTTGTCTCCTCGTGTCGGCGGTTCTTTATGCATCATGAATGCCGTCTGGAGCGCATCCCACTCGTTTTAGACGCACTTCGCAGCAGAGTTTGCTTTCAGAGCGGCTCCTGATGCGTAAGAGACGAGAGAGAGTCGTGTCAGAGACTGATGTCAGCTGTTTAAAGTATTGATGGTTTCCATTAAGAGCTCTGAATCCCACACACTGTACAGTCAGGCTTGAAGATCAGCGGGGAATCAGGCCGCTTCATAGTAAACACTCAGGTGAATGTCTGCCCATCGCTCTCCTCTCGTCTGGAATAAAAGCACTTCATTTGATGTGGAGAAATCACAAACTGGATAGTTCATGTGCTTCAATCTGTTAATAGACACAGAAATAAAAACTGGCTAAAATATCCAGAGGTAATGAGATGCGTTGTGTGCTGCTCTGATGAAGGTTTGTGGATTAAAGGCTCTGGAGTTATTTGCTCATGAGAGCTTTGGGAAACTGATGGTACTTTAATGTTGTCATATCTGGATTAGTTTACCGGCTCAGTTGCATTAGTTTGCTGGCTAATTGCAGACATGAAAAGTTTTCAGAATTCACCTTTAATTACACACTGGCAGTATCTTAGTGTCCCAGAATCCTAGGGTCTGTTAGTAATTAGATTGTACACTTTCTAATGTAAGAGCTTTCTTGCTTCAGTGATGTTTGGGGCGTTGTTAAGTCATTGCTTTGCGTTTGCTTCTGTTCTCTAGATATGATGTGATTTCCTTCTTCAGTGTCTCTTGAGTCTCCTGTTTTGTTAGTTAGTTTGTTTATTTAGCCTATTTATTTATTTTTCTAAATTTTATGTTTATTTATTTTATTCTATTTCTAATTTATTTAAAATTTTTATTGCATTTTATTTTCTAATTTTTATTTATCCAATTTTGATTTATTATATTTGAACATTTTATTTATTTATAATTGAATTTTTGCTTTAAATTTGTAATTATTTGTTTAATGTTCATTTATTTATTTTTAATTTAATTAAATTTTTATTAATTTGTATTAATTAAATGATTTATTATATTTTATAATTATATTTATTTAAGTTTTTTAAAAATATATATTTTTATAATTTATTTATTATTGTCATTTGTAAATTTTATTTATGTTTAAATTTTGTATTTACTTTTTATAGTTGATTTATTCATTTATATATTTATTTATTTATTTATTTTTAGCTGATACGTTTAATAATAACTTCTATTTCATTAAATACATAAATAATTGATATCTTAATTCATTCAAACTGTTAGTAAAAACATAAAAACTCAATCAAACATAAAAAATAACAAAAACTATAAAACAAAATTAAGTTGTTCATCGTCCCTTCATCTTGCAGTTCAGTGTTTATAAGGACTGGTTGTGCTGGGAATTACAGCTAAAATGAGTAAACATCTGTGGTTTTACATGATAAGCATCATGATGGAAATGATCGGGATGATTGAGACTCAATTAGTGCTCATTGTGTCTGAAGCATCTGGAACATTAAACACGCTCACAGCAATTACATCTCACTCATGATTGACAGTCTATGCCGTCTGATTGACAGTGCAGGAGGCGGAGTCTCTGCCGTCTGATTGACAGCGCAGGAGGCGGAGTCTCTGCCATCTGATTGACAGCACAGGAGGCGGAGTCTCTGCAGTCTGATTTACAGTGCAGGAGGCGGAGTCTCTGCCATCTGATTGACAGCACAGGAGGTGGAGTCTCTGCTGTCTGATTGACAGCGCAGGAGGACGGAGTCTCTGCCATCTGATTGACAGCGCAGGAGGACGGAGTCTCTGCCATCTGATTGACAGCACAGGAGGTGGAGTCTCTGCAGTCTGATTGACAGCGCAGGAGGCGGAGTCTCTGCAGTCTGATTTACAGTGCAGGAGGTGGAGTCTCTGCTGTCTGATTGACAGCGCAGGAGGACGGAGTCTCTGCCATCTGATTGACAGCACAGGAGGTGGAGTCTCTGCTGTCTGATTGACAGCGCAGGAGGCGGAGTCTTTGCTGTCTGATTGACAGCGCAGGAGGCGGAGTCTCTGCAGTCTGATTGACAGCGCAGGAGGTGGAGTCTCTGCTGTCTGATTGACAGCGCAGGAGGCGGAGTCTGTCTGCTGTCTAGAACAGAATAGAGACACAAAGAGCTGTGCACAGGTTTTTGGCATTCAGATGGTTTAATGCAGAATGTCAGAGACAGTGACGGCGGCTCCATTCTGCTCCGAAGCCTCTGTTTCTGTTCACTTTAAAAAAGGTCACTATCATTTACTGGCCTGTCAGGACGGGAAGTAACTAAATGTAAATGTAAAGACATTTATAATGTGACAAACATTTCTATTTCAAATAAATCAGAAATGTTTCTTGAGCAGCAAATCATCATATTAGAATGATTTCTGAAGATCATGTGACACTGAAGACTGGAGTAATGATGCTGAAAATACAGCTGCACATCACAGAAATACATTACACTTTAACAGATTCACATAGAAAACAGCTGTTTTACATTAAAATAATATTTCATAATTTTTAATGTATTTTTGATCAAATAAATGCTTCGTTCAGAAACATTAAAAATCATAATTACTCCAAACTTTTGAATAGTAGTGTGTATCTCTGTGTGTGTGTGTGTGTGTGTGTGTGTGTGTGTTGTGTTTTCAGAAGGCTTGGCTGAATCATTTGTTTAGCTCAGTTCTTGCCCCAGAGTAGTTTGAGAGTTGATATATTTTAGTCTGAGCTGTTTGAGTCTCTCGCGCTGAAGTGTGTTTGGTGAAACTCGGCCCGTGTAAGTGACCCGCGGGCGATGGTTAGAGAGGTTCACGGGACGCTCCTCCTGAATGTTTAATGACAGACCGCTGACATGATGCTGCTCCTTTTGTGCTGCTCACAGTCCGGCGGCTATGGAGTGGCCGGTAGGTTCACACGCTTTAGATTAATGCTCCTGTGTGTGTGTGTGTGTGTGTGTGTGTGTGTGTGATGGAAATCTACTGTAAAGCAGCAGCTGAATCGATGTCTGAACTGAGATGAAAACCAGCAGACCGTCTGTGGATTTGTGAACGTGGACGTGATCAGAGCTCAACTTTCACACGTCTTTTCATCTCGTTTTTGCGTTTAAAAAAGGCAAAGATGCTTGAAAGGAGATTTTACTTCAAAGCAAAAAACCATGCATCATGATTTTTCTTGCCACACTTTACTTTCGATTTTTTTGTAGTATTTTAAAATTATTTTTTTTTATTTAGCTTTTTAATGTTTTGATTAATTTTAAGTGTAATTTTATTCTTTTTTAAATGATTTTTATTAATTTTCAAGTAAATGTTTTTATTTTATAATTATTTTAATTGTACTTTTTAAATTTAATTTTGTTTAATATTTTTTAAGTGTTTTTGTATTAATTTAGATGTATTTTTTACTTATTTTACTTATTTAATACTTTTACTTTTTAATGATTGGTTTAAACAATTTCCAGTTGTTTTTTTAAGTTTACAATTATTTATTTTAATTGTAAATTTTTAATGATTTTATTAATTTTCAGCAATTGTTTTAATTTTTAAAATTATTTTATCTTAATTTTACATTATGATTTTTAGTAGGTTTTAGCAAGTGTTTTCATGTAATTTTGAAATATTTAATTTTTAATGATTTTTTATCTTTTATTTAGATTTGTTGATTCAGGTTTTATGAACCGCAGAAGAACATAATGAACGTAAACGCATAACTTTAGCGTCTGGAGCCCAACTTGCGCCACCTTTTCACTGCAAACAATATTTTACTGTTCTTATAATTTAAATTTTTTTTACATATTATTTTGCATTTTAAAAATGCAGTGATGCTTAAAATGAGATTTAGGTCTAGCTAAATTGTGCATAAAAATTGTAAGGAAAAATAAACTGAACTCTAAAAGGAAAGTCATCCTTTCTGCATCTTGTTTAGAGCACAGTGCTGATGACGTTCTTCTTCTTCTCAGATATGTGTCACCAAGATGTCCACTCGCAGCTGCCAGGGATCGGACTCGCTCATCAAGCCCCTGGACACTATCCCTGAGGACCGGAAGGTGCAGCGCACGCAGAGCGGCTTCGACCCCTTCGAGAAGCCGGCCGGTCAGGTGAAGCGCGTTCACTCGGAGAACAACGCCTGCATCAACGCCAAGAGCTCGTCCTCCGGGAAAGAGTCTCCCAAACTCCGCCGTCACTCCAGCCCCAGCTCCGTGAGTTAATGATCTCAGACTTCATCACTGCATGCCCTCGATGCGGCTCGTTTATAAACCTCAAACATGTTTGGCTTGTAGATATTGTTTGAGAGCTTCATTAGCTCTGCTTATTCTATTTTATTGAGTTTTTATTATAATGATCATTAGACGTGTCTATTTAACACATGCTTCATCAGGGATTCCTAAACACTTCTGTCTGCTGATCCCCCTTGAGATAAAATATTAAGATGTTCAATAATTGATCAACACTTTCACGTTCACGCTTCTCTGATGTTGGTTAATAGTCGTGTTACATGCAGGTATACAGTTACAATATCTCAAGTATCTTTTTAAATATAAATTCATTTTCATTTTGTTTTTATTTATTCAGAAATTTATTCACTTATACATTTTAGTAAGCGTTTTATTTAGATTTTTAATCTTTTTAATTATTTGTTTTATTTTTTGTGATTTTATTAATTTTTGTGCTTTTTATTTTGAATTCTTATTTTAAATTGGTCCATTTTAATTCTACTTTTTTAATTTTAATAAGTGTTTTTAGATTTTTTTAATTATTTGTTTTAATTTTACTTTTAAATTATTAATTCATTTTTAGTGAGTTTATTTTTTAATTGTTTTTCATTTAACTGTATGATTTTATAAATTTTTAGTTCATTTTTATTTTTAATTTTAAAATTATTTGTTTTATTAAGTTTTTATTTAGATTTTGTAAAATAATTTTTAATTTCACTTTTATTAATTTTAGTAAGTTCTTATTTGTATTTTTTAATTAGTTGTAATTAATTATTTTATTAATTTTTAGTTAGTTTTTTATTTTTATTTTTAAATTTATTTATTTCGATGTTTTTAGATTTGTTTTGTTTTAAAATATTTATTTTAATTTTTTCATTAATTTTTAGTGAGTTCATTTTTTTATTGTTTTTCATTTTACTGTTTGATTTTATTCATTTTTAGTTCATTTTGATTTTTAATTTTAAAACTATTTGTTTTAATTTGACTTTTTAATGATTTTATTCATTTTCAGTAATTGTTTTATTTTGCATTTTAATAAAAATATTTCTTTAAATTTTACGTTTTAATTAATTTATTATTTTTTAGTATGTTTATTTAGTTTCTTTTTATTTTAAAATAATTTATCTTCATTTTTATGTTACATTATTATTTTATTAATTAGACAATTTTTGTAGACCCCACTTTGTTGAACCTTACATACAGCATTTTGTATAATAACTATATTTATTTCAATTTAATTTAAAAGAGACTAGATGCTTTCTAAAGTATGTAACTCCGAAATCGAGACACGTATGACCTGAGAGAGAAATCTGAAGGTGGCTGGTTTGAGGAAAGCACATCAATAGCTGATTCACACCAATGAAAAATGGATGAGCGTAAGGCCACACAGAAGGAGTGGAGAGAGAGAGCCTGACCTCTTTCCCATCAGCCCCGTCTCCTTATCCTCCCACAGACATTCTTATTTAGAAAATCCACTCAAACCTGTTCTCCACAGGGCCCCTGCACTCCCGATGCCTCGATCAGGATAATAAAGTCATGCGGAGGTGATATTCAGAGGCTGCTGGTGTTGGGTTTGCGGTTACAGCTGCATTCGGAGCGAGTGTTTATCCGGGAAGATCACGCTAATCTTTCACTCGGATCGCTGCGGAGGATCAGTGACAGACCGCAAACCTGATTGCTGAAGAAACACTGCGTTTTCACCAGCAGCACTGCCGCTGTGCATTTGCTCATTACTGTACATATAACTCTGAGGATAAATATAAATATAATGCTTACTAGGAAAAACAAAAACAAATCATAATATAAAATTAAAACAAAATTTTTAAATAAAAAAACTAAATGAAACACTTACTAAAAACAATAATCAATTAATCGCATACAAAATAATTTTTTTGTTTGCATAATATATGTGTGTGTTCTGTATATATTTATTGTGTATATATAAATACACACACATACATTATATATTTGGAAAATATATTTGGAAAATATTAACGAAATATTGAAATAATATAATTTATATTATAAATAAATATATTTAATATATAAACATAATTTATTTCTGAAATATATACATGCATGTGTACACATACAAATATAATGTAAACAAAAACTTTTATTTTGGATGTGATTAATCACTAATTATTTGACAGCTCTATAAAAATAAATATAAAAGATTTTGAAATAAAAAAATCAAAATACAAAAAATGTAAATGAATTGTCCTTAAATGGACTTTTAAAATAAATGATTTAAAAATAAAATAAATTAAATTACCTTAAATACTTCTTTAAAATGAATAAAATTCTAATAAAAAACTATGAAATTCATTACCTATTGAAATAAGGCAAGCATTTTTATAACTCATTTCTTTAGGGTAACTCACTTCTTTTTAAGTGTTTTTAAAGCATGTTTCCTTGTTTTGCTGATTTTATAATCTTTATATGGTGTATTTTGTTTTATTTATTTATGTAAAGCTCTTTTAAAGGCGCTATAGAAAATAAAGATTATTAATATTATTAATGTAAAATATTAATATGATTATACAATTTATTAATTTTATTATTTAATTTTATTTAAAATTATTTTAAACATTTTCATTATTTTTTATTACTCTCATATACTCTTATAAACAAACGTTCACATTTGATCTAAGAGCATGTCTCTCACTTACTGTACGCGATCTCACAGTCTGAAGCTCCTGTTATAGGAAATTAACACATGCTGTCATGAATAATTAAAGGAGGCATCTTCTCATTGGATGAAGACATGCATTCTCATGAATAATTATGAGACACAGATGAGTCGCCAGTATATTACAGGAGATAGAAAACGTCACATCCTGATGAAGATGGAAACGGCACAAAAATTAACCAGTTTCCTCTTAAAATTAGTGTCTTATATGATGTATGCATGTTAAAATGTAAAAGTAAAAAATACAGTAAAAATTATGAAATATTATTATAATTTAAAACAGCTGTTTTCTGTGTGAATCTCTGTTAAACTGTAATTTATTTCTGTGATGTGCAGCTGTATTTTCAGCATCATTACTCCAGTCCTAAATCACAAAAAATCAAAACAAAAAAAAATAATATGATGATTTGCTGCTCAAGAAACATTTCTGATTATTATCAATGTTGAACACAGTCGTGCTGCACAATATTTTTGCGGAAACCGTGATGCATTTTATTTTTCAGGATTCACAGATGAATAGAAAGTTCAAAAGAACAGCATTTATTTAAAACAGAATCTTTGTAACATTATAAATGTCTTTACTGTTACTTTTGATCAATTTAATGCATGCAAAGTATTAATTTCTTGCACAGATTCATGCAGAGTTAGTGAATGAGACCCACTGGAGGTTTTTTGTAGTAAAGTTCGCCTGCAGAGCTCATTTCCTGTTTAACAGGAAGCAATTAATCAGCTCCAGTTAAACAGCACAGGCTCATTAATAGAGAGACTTCCTGCTGGAAGAATCCCAGATCTGACCCAGAATCCCCGGCTGACCTCACGTCTGCTGTAATAAAAGCGTCTCTCTGCTCTGTTTCAGCCCACGAGCCCAAAGTTTGGGAAAGCAGACTCGTACGAGAAGCTGGAGAAGCTCGGAGAGGGATCCTACGCCACCGTCTACAAAGGGAAGAGCAAGTGAGTTCTCCATCGATGTGTGGTTTGTTATGATAGTACAATATCTGTCTGAGATACAACTATTTGAAAATCTGGAATCTGAGGGAGCAAAAAAATCTAAATATTGAGAAAATCATCTTTAAAGTTGTTCAAATGAAGTTCTTAGCAATGCATATTACTAATCAAAAATTAAGTTTTGAAATATTTACGGTAGGAAAGTCGTTTCAGAGGCGGAGCAAAACTACAGAGAAACAGTTTTGTGGCTTTTATTTGTGCTTGATTTGTGCCCAGTTCACAATCTGAATGCCACACATGCTTATGATCGCCAATGTTTACATTATGGTTGTATATCAGGATATGCATATTTCATGTCTCTTGCCTTTTTGAATGAGCAGCTAAAGTAGTAACGCTTAGACGTTGCTAATTAAGATTTCCTGTGTATTTCAGGCTTTTCCATGATAAAAAAAATCCAGTATTGTAATTTTTTGTTATTATTAATTCTTTGGTTCCCGTATTTCTCTCATCTTTTTGAATGACTTGCTGGAAGTGGTATAGTGTAAACATTTCAAAATAAGAGTCACATTGCATTTCGGACATGATTGAAAGTGATTAAAAGTCCTTCATTATGCCTAAAATCTTTTTTTTTTTTTTTTTTTTTCTGGATATTACTGGTATTTTGGTTCCCATATTTCTCTCACCTTTTGAATGAAAAACTGTAGTAGTAAAGCGTAGACCCTTCAAAATAAGAGTCCCAGTGTATTTCAGTCTTGTTTATGATTAAAAATCTTTTTTTTTTATTATTATTAATACTTTGGTTCCTGTATTTATCTCATCTTTTTGAGTGAGCAGCTAGCAGTAGTATAGTGTAGACATTTCAAAATAAGAGTCCCTGTGCATTTCAGTCTTGTTTATGATAAAAAAAGGCCGTAATATGCATTTTTGGTTATTATATTAATACTTTGGTTCCAGTATTTCTCTCATTTTTTTGAGTGAGCAGCTAGCAGTAGTATAGTGTAGACATTTCAAAATAAGAGTCCATGTGTATTTCAGTCTTGTTTATGATAAAAAAAAGGCCGTAATATGCATTTTTTGTTATTATATTAATACTTTGGTTCCCATATTTCTCATATCTTTTTGAATGAAAAACTGAAGTAGTAAAGCGTAGACACTTCAAAATAAGAGTCTTGATGTATTTCAGTCTTGTTTATGATTAAAAATCTTTTTTTTTTTGTTATTAATACTCTGGTTCCCGTATTTCTCTCATCTTTTTGAGTGAGCAGATGGAAGTAGTATAGTGTAGACATTTCAAAATAAGAGTCCCTGTGTATTTCAGTCTTGTTTATGATTAAAAATCCCTTAATATGCAATTTTTTTGTTATTATATTAATACTTTGGTTCCCGTATTTCTCTGATCTTTTTGAGTGAGCAGCTGGAAGTAGTAAGTGTAGACATTTCAAAATAAGAGTCCTTGTGTATTTCAGTCTTGTTTATGATAAAAAAAGTCCCTCATTATTCATAAAACCTTTTTTTTCTCTATCGGCTATAATTTTTTTTTTTTTGTTATACAATAAACAGTATCTGGCATCTAAATCAAAATTCCCTCTTGTACTATTTTCTCTCTGAACTGCCCCATCACAAGAAAGAAAGACTAAGAACATTAATTAACTTGTTCACTATGTTGAATTTTTTAGTGTCGGCACAATAATCATTAAACACATTATCTTATCAGCAAAATGCTGTATCAATGGACCTCTACCTCATGTGTACTGAAATATGAAAAAAACATACAGTAAACCAATTTCAATATATATGTAATTATTAAATAAAACTCGAAGTCTTGAGTATTTTAGCTTGCAGTTACTCTTTTGCAGTTGAATGTGCTGCAGTCTGTTTAATTACGCAAAACAATCTGATACCTCATTTATTTTGAGATTGTGTGGGTTTGTTCTGCGGTGTTAATTTTATTTGTGCCCGCTGTGTTTCTCTGGGTCCTTTGACTCGTTTAGTAACTGAACTGTAAGCAAAGACGGCAGCAGATAATTATTATGATGTGAAATCTGAATGAAATTATATTCATTCTTCATATTGCTGTAATAAAACCAGAGCCTGAGAAAATCTGGAAAATATAATTCCAGCCAGCGTGAAATGAATAGTGCGTTATTGTCAGTGTTTTTCATAGTAATGATGGTGTTTGTGTGTAAGTTCATTATGACCTGCGCGTTCAGATTCACTTCACTGCCTCCAAATTGCATTTCATCGACTTAAAGTGACAGTAAATCACTCCTGACCCGGTTTATTGTCTTCAGACTCGCTCCTGGTCTCAATGAGCACAAACCATCAGTGCTTTTTATATAAAAACACAAAACAGTTTCTCTGTAGTTTTGCTCTGAAACGACTTTTCTTTTATGATGACATCATCAATCCCTCCTGTCAAACAATATTGTTTGGATAATAGTCAATCAGATAAAATCATATTGCATACAGGGCCATATATTTTCCCTAAAATTCTGGGTTTTCTGTTTCTATATCTGGATTTGGTTTTAATGGTTTAATTAAATTAGATAAAAAAGCATGTCAATCGATTGAATTCATAAAACCTTTCACATCAAAAAATGTAAAATGTAATAATTATTAAAATGTAAAATAAAGAATAATAATTTATTGCAACACTTACATACGTATATTTCTTTGTATTGTTTTTATTTGATTTTTTCCCCAAATTCTGTTATTTGTTTTAATTGTTCTAAATTCTGATTTATTATTTAATATAAATGTATCGTCAACTATTTAATCTTTTAACATAAATCTAAAAGCAAATTAAATCATTTCTTTACAGCAAATAATCGCATTGTTAAATTAAATGTAATTATTATAATGAATAAAAATAAATAAATAATTAAGAAAGGTATATAGATTTTATTTATTTATTTAAGAAAGTTTCCTTTTCTGCCAAATGCACACAAATCTATTTAAAAATGTATAAAATTGTTTGAATACACATAAATAAATAAATAAATAAATGGATTCAGTGTAAAACAGTATATTATTATAATATAATATATATTACAATTAAATATATAAATTATATTATGCATATTTTGGACCCCTTAATATACGGTTTCATTCAGCAATATTATTTATTTATTTGTTTTTTTGTTTGTGTTAAAGCGACTTGAATTGGATTTCAAAATATACATTTTTATTAATTCATGCATTTACTGGGAATCGAACCCATGATCTCAGAGTTTACAGAAACGTTTATACAGTGCACTCAGTCCTGTAATACAGATGAATATCAAACCTGTTAATCTTGTGTGATTTTTAGGGTAAACGGGAAGCTGGTTGCGTTGAAAGTGATTCGTCTGCAGGAGGAAGAGGGAACGCCGTTCACAGCGATTAGAGAAGGTGAGCCATCTCTCCATCACTTGCCAGTAGGGCTGGGTGATATGGCAAAAATATTTAATGATGTAACATACAACCCTAAATTAAAAAAAAAAAAAAATAATCAAAATAAAAAACAAAGTTGCCTATATGTTGTCCACTACGAGTTATGTTGTGATGACTTGGGAGCCCCAATCCTCTCTGACTTTAAGAGAAAACGCCAGTGAAATTTGGCTAGTGGATTTTGCATACCTGAGCCACTCCCCATGCATACGGGTATAATAGACGACAGGTGCATCCACTCTTCAGATTTTTGTTTCGGAGCCGAGTGGATGATAATCCTTGATCTCCACAAAGCCCTTTACTCATCTGACTGGAAGAAGCAGTGTTCCTGTCATCAGCGATTCCCCAGTGATTTTAGGCACTTCAACTGAAAGAGCAGTTTCTCTAAAAGATCAAATCACGGTTGGTTCGCGTCTTTTTAAAGATGCCGTTCCGTCCGTGTTCTCCTGGTTACTGTCATTACTTGTCCTCTGTTGATGGACACGATCGTTGTCTTCAGTGTCTGGGCATCCAACACACTGAAGCTGCATTCGTGGATGATTAATGCGTTCATTGCGAGCATATGAGCATGGCTTCTCACGGGGAACGGAGCGGCACCCTCTGTCTCTAGCTGTCCAGGTTTCCCTGTCACGAGCAGGGTGCTCCGGATAGAGCTCTGGGAGATCTGAGGGTCATAGTGAGAGCTTCTCCCCGTGTACCTCTCACTCCTCCCGCAGCGAATGTCCCGTGTGGCTCCCGGGTGATTTTGCTGGCCTGGCTCATGATGGTCCCAGCATTTCATTCAGTGCACCACCGGAGGATCGGATGTCGATCGCGGCATTGTGGATATGGGCTGTGGTCCTCCGAGGGTGAAGATTCGGAGGTGGCGACAACACCAGAGGGGGGCAGCCCCGCCGAATCTCCGAATCAGACCCGGAGCTGTCTGCATTGGACTGGAGGTGAACACACCGCCCAGTCTCGAGCCCTTGCATAAAACCTGAAGAGAGGATGCACAGGTTGCCTTTTTTTACCCGTATGCACAGGGAGAGGCTCAGGTATGCAAAATCCACTCGCCAAATTTAATTGGCGTTTTCTCTTAAAGTCAGAGAGGATTGAGGCTCCCAAGTGAATCCCCCTATTTCATCACGACATAACGTCTCCCTTCCCTCCATTGGGGAACAAGGTTACGTATGTAACCGAGACGTTATTTCAACAAAAAAACTCAAAAATGTAACACAGGGAATTCTGGGAAAGATCGTGATTCACTGTAAATTATACCTTCTTTTTCACTTCCAGAAATGGTATACTACAGTAAAATAACATTTAATGTCCAATACTGTTTTTCACCGTATATAGTAAGGAAACTCACTGTTAACTATTTAACAGGTTTTTACTGTAGCATTTTTACAGTCTTTTACCGTTAAATTAAAGGTAACTTTTTACAGTGTTTGAATCAATCGATAAAACCTGAAAAATCCCCCAGCCCTACTTGCTAGTGTTAATATGTGTGTTTTACGTGGCCTTCATATAACAAAGAGAAACTAGTTAAATAAAGTCACCCACAAGGAATTTTTCTCTCTCTCTCTCCTTACTGAAGCGAGCGTGTGAGAATCTCTCTGCATTTTAATTGCGCTGCGTGTTTTTGATCTGCGTGATCCGGGCTGATCATCCGGGGTTGTGCGGATCAGAAAAACGCTTTGAACATTGAACTGATTCAGCAATTACTCGAGATGTTGAGGCTGGCAGAACGTGAACAAAACTAAGTGAGCTTACTGCACAGGCAGGATTTTAAGGGCTGATTTTGACTAAATCGAAGGCAACATTGCATGCGTTTCTTGTGGAGGATGATTTTCAGTGTGAGAACAGATCGTGAATACTAGGATGATTTTCAGTGTAATAAATAACAGATCGTGAGCAACAGTCAGCATGAAGTTAATTTTTATGTTTTTCATATCTTTTTTTTTAAAATAATTTTATGACAGTCAGCATGAAGTTAATTTTTATGTTTTTCATATCTTTTTTTTTAAAATAATTTTATGTGATTTGAGTCTTTTCATCAAATCTATTCATGATACTTACAGATTTTGGTTATTGTTATTATTATTATTATTATTATTATTATTATTATGTCATCATGTAGTTCTGTCTCTGTTTGACTTTCAATCTTGCTTTTTTCTGAAACATAAAATGAGAATATCTTCAGTTTTCAAATGCTGCAAGTGTACAGTGATTTATACTGTCAAGCATTTCATTATTTCTATTTATTTATTTAATTTTAAGCACTTTATTTTATTTTATTTTATTGTATTGTTGTGTTTTAATTAATACATAAAAATTAACAAATAAATATTATTTTATTATTTTATTTAATTTAATTTTCTTGTTTTAATTATTTTATTTCATAACAATTAAAAGAATAAGAATTACTCGATAAAAATAATTAACAAATACATTATTAATAAATAAAATTTTTATAATAATTATTTTACTTAATGCTTTACTGCATTTCATTTTACTTCAGTTTATTGTACATTTTTGAATATTTACTTTTTATTATTTATTATTATTATTTATAATGTTATTTTTTTATTATTTCTTATAATGATAATAATTATTCTAAAAATAAATAAATAAAGTGATATCACGAAAGACTAACAGGATGGAAAGTCAAATTGAATGTCACTATAGTCATTATAGTGTAAAATGATTTTATTAAATGTAGTTTATTATGTATACAGTATTTTGATATATGATGACAGCAGGATTGACTCACGTAATGCAGATTTCCCTTGTTTTGCTCAATATGTGAGCTTTGTTTTGCCCGTTTTCCACAGATGCAAATCTGTTTGCTGTTCATCATGAAACACACTTGAAGCGTTTCGCTCTGTCTTTGTGGTTAATTGAGTGTTTCCTTCTTGATTGAGACGTGAGTTCTGTGTTCTGCAGCCACTGTGTTTTGTAATGTGAAGAAAAACACGTCTGATCTGAGAAATAAGGCAGACACACTCATAAAACATCAATGTAAACCCAGGCTTTGCTGCTGACTGCTGAAGATCGGTGATTAGCTTTAATTGCAGTGTTCTTGTGTAACTCGTTAGCTGGAATAATAGACAGGAAGCTCAGAGAGCCGCTTCCTGTCCCTGCGGCGATGCTTTCTCCAGTCTGTAAATGATCTGCAGCGTCTGCACTGATTCAGATCTAGCAGGAATACAGCTGATTGCTTCAACATGTGAATATGTGGAGTAATAGTCATTCTGTCCTCAGCAGCATGTTTACTTTTCATTTCCTTTTTATTTTTAAAAACCTCTTTTATTTGAAGCTTAAAACTCTTTCTGTGTGGAAAATTGATTTTAAATTATTTTTTATTATTATAAAGCACTTTGGATAATAGCAAAATATGAATATTATTTAATTAAAATAATAATAATAATTATTATTTTTATTATTATTTCTATCTTGTTTTCTTCTGAAGCATAAAAGTAGAATTTCCAAGCTTAATAAAGAATGTCTAGGTTTATGTTTTCCATATAATGCAAATGCACAGTGATTTATACTTAATTTTATTTTATTTTATTTTATTTTATTTTATTTTATTTTATTTTATTTTATTTTATTTTATTTTATTTGGGCACATTTATTTTATGTTATGTTTCTAAAGTATTTATTAAATAAAAAATTATTTAATACTTTATTGCATTTTTATTTTAATTTAATTTAAATATAATTATAAAATTAAAATATTAAATAAAAAATCTTTACATGTAATTAATTACATCATTTAATTTTATAATAAACTTGTAGTAAATTTTTTTTTACTATTTATAGTTGCTTGTTTATTTTTTTATAATCTATTAATTATAATAAGAATTCTAACAATAAAATAATAAAAAAAAAAAAAAAAAAAAAAATAAATAAAAAAATCCTAATAAAAACAAAAACAACAGTCCCAAGATTGGGTGCAAGTTCATTATATATACAACATGTAGCAGAGCAGGCTTTCTGTTTACTAGGTGTGAAAAGCCTCTTATCAGCAAAACTTATAGCTCTTTATATATTGAATCCAGGAACAGCTGTCTGACAGATGAATGAAGATCTGCCTCTGCAGCTTCAGATGCACAACTCCAGTTCTTAATACGAGTCATTGGTGTGTTAATGAAGCGTTTGTGTTTGTGTGCAGCGTCTCTGCTGAAAGGCCTGAAACACGCCAACATCGTGCTGCTCCACGACATCATTCACACCAAGGAAACCCTGACGCTGGTCTTCGAGTATGTGGTGAGTATCACAACGTCTCCTTTAGAAACACTGTTTAATCCACGATATCTTCTGTAACTCTACTCTCAGATGCCAGAGTGTTTTCCCCTCTCGTGTTTGAGATGCTTCACTCAGCATTACTCCAGCCTGAGGTTTGAATCTTCAGTTCTGTTTCTCGAGCCGATCACTCTCGCCTTTTGCGTGGCGAGTGTTAATAAAGATTGACGAGAAGGACAGGCGCAGTTGCATTATTCATGAAAGAAAACAGGTTTATCTGCGGTGTTTGCAAACAGAAACACAGACCGAGCAGAGCATTGTGGGTAATTCTCTCTCCCACACCGCCACACACTCATACACACAATCACTGTAGAAAGAGACAAACATACAGGAAATGATTGCCGTTTGAAACAGGAAGTGACAGTCGAGGCTGATCCACATTATGTGTCTGTAGAAATTCCCACAATGCACTGCAGTGAGAAATAAAATCATCCAAGATGGTCCTCAAAGTAAAAGTAATGTTGATAAATATATGTGTAATTCATTTATTGAAAAGAATAATTAAAAGTTTTATTTCTAATTAAAGTAAATTATTTATTATTAAATACTTTAGTAATTAAATAATATATTTTAAAACTATTATATTATTAATAATAAAAATTGCAATAAATGTATTTGTTAAAAATTGAAATAAATAAATCAATGTGTTATTAAATTAATTAAATAATGATAAATAAATAATAAATATATTTAAAAACATTATTATTTTTATTACTATTTAATAATTGTTCTATATAATTTGAAATCAATACAATATTTTTTTTATAAATAAGTTTAATAATGAAATAATAAATAATGAAAAATATTAAATATATATTTAAAACACTTATTATTATTATTATTATTTTTAATAATAATACAAATAATAAATTGTTTTATTTAATTTGAAAGCAATACAACGTGTTATTAAACAAGCTTTATAATGAAATAATTAATAATGAAAAACAATTAATGCAATATATAAAATATATTATTGTTACTATGTAATAATAAATTTATTTAATTTTAAACAAATAAAACAGTTTATTATTAAAATAAATTATTTGATCATAAAAATAAATAAAACGGATTTAATTTTTTTTTTTTTTAATCATCACCATTGCAAGGATTGCTAAAGTCAACAGATTCTACTAGTAGAGCTACCGGTTTCTGTGTAAAAATAAAATAATGATGCTACCATCTTTCTCAAGTCATTTTATTCCCCTGTAATCTGGCTCTGAATCCTGACCCTCTCCTACAAAATAGTGGATTACTCAGTAAATATGTAACATTTGTGTAACATTTCATATTTTGGGTTTTATAAATGTTAGCTGAGAAGTTTTGAAATTTGGTTGATTTGACTAATTGAGTGACCAGTATGTAATTTATATCTAATTAAGAATATTGTATTTGAGCCATTCTTTGTGTGCAGTGTGTTTTTCTGCTTGTTAGGAGACTCTGAGTCAGTGTCTCACGTCCCTCTTTCCTCTCTCTCTCTCTATCTCTCTCTCTCTGTCCAGCACACAGATCTGTGTCAGTACATGGACAAACATCCCGGCGGCCTCCATCCGGACAACGTCAGGGTGAGTGAGACACCGCTGCTCTTGTGAGGGATTTCATCTCATGCATGTTTTACCAGAGAATCCTAAAACTCGTTTTGAAGCATCTGATGCATATTGAGCACAAAACAGCAAGCTTCAATCTGACTGGCAAGCTTTATGCAACAGGTTTTTATATTTGTGATAATATAAATGAAACATGTTCTTAAATATATGTGAAAATTTATTATAATTTAATTATTTTAACATATTTTAATTTTATTCATCATATCATATACTTTTTATTTTATTTTAATTTATTTTATTCAATTTAAATTTAATTTAAT
Source organism: Cyprinus carpio (assembly GCF_018340385.1). NCBI lineage: Eukaryota > Metazoa > Chordata > Actinopteri > Cypriniformes > Cyprinidae > Cyprinus > Cyprinus carpio. Next base: position 29,282,668 of record NC_056612.1, on the reverse strand, counting down.
TTTATTCTATTTTATTCTACTTTTTATTCTATTTTATTCTTTTTCATTTCATTTCATTTTATTCAATTTAAATTTAATTCATTATAATTTAATCTCACATTATACAAAATAAAAATAATAATTTAATTTAATTATATTTTATTCTATTATCTTTTTATTGATTCAATTTTTTCATTTTAATTCTATTTTATTCTATTTTCATTTTTATATTAATTCTATTTAATTTATTTAATATTTCTATTGTATTTTATTTTATATTAGACTAGTTGCAAAAATTTAAGAACAATTCGATAAATTTTATTCTAGTATTCTATTTTATTCTTTTTAATTAAATTTTATTACTCTATTTTATTGTATTCTATTTTATTCTTTTTAATTAAATTTTATTCTACTTTATTCTACTTTATTTTATTCTATTTCATTTCATTTTATTTTATCATTTTAATTTGATTTTAATATTTCTAATTTATTTTAATTAATGTTATTTTACTTTTTATTATATTTTATTTTTAATTTATTTCTATTTTTATTTTATTTTATTTTATTTTAGACCTAGTACACAACCTGGCAAAATGTAAGAACAAGTTGCTGGATTTGTGATTATTTCAAGTGTTTTTTTAATCAGCAGTTTAGATTTTTCAGATTTATTCTCCTCTAAATGTCAATGTTGACTTCATCAACTCTTCATCAGTGTCCATTTCTTGTCCAGAATATGCTACAGTGTGGATCGGACTAGTGAGGCGGTCGTTCCACGTGTAGTTTATGGTTCAGATTTTGAAATACATGAAGTATTTCTTCTCTTTCTTGGCTAAGACCTTCCAGCCTCTTAGATTCCCGTCTGAAGCATTGTGTGGTCAGAAGTAGAGCAGGAGTCGTGTGAGTTTGTCTGTCAGACGTGAGGCTCTCGAGTCAGTGCTTCCTGAGCGTCTGTGTCCGTCTGTAATGAAACGCTCTGTCCGTGTTTAATTAAGCAGGGAGACCACACACTCGCAGTAAGTGTGTTTTCTTGAGATCTGAAGGAAGAAGTGAGCAGAAGAACAGACATATGATTACAGCCGAGGTTTGTGGGATGTTTAATCTGCAGAGGCACTTTATAACACAGTAGCAGATTTTCCTGAGTATAATTGTGTTTTTTATCATCTGAAATGTGCTGTGACATATTCAAAAGCGTCTTTTATAATGCAGTAAACATCAAGCATGCAAAACATGTTCAAAGCCACAGATCTGGAATTTGTTGTGAACTTTAGGAAGCTAGAATAGCATCGTTATTTTTTAGTGTTTATAAATGTTTTATTTATTGGGTATTTTACATTATTTTCTGAATTTTAGAGTAAAACAAAAAAAAAAAAAAAAAAAAAAAAAAAAACAAAAAAAATTAAGCATGTCTTATATGCTGATGAAAATCTGTTTGTTTTCCTCTCCCAACAATGCAATTTTGACCCAGTGCGACTTGTTTTATGGAAATATCATTTATAGTCATCTGTTCCTCTGAAAAGTAATTGTGTGACATTGTACTTTGTCATAATAATTTTGTACTTTTGGCAATTCTGTTTGATTGTGCTGGTGGTTCACAACAGTGTTATTTTAACAACAATTTTATAGATAATATTTACAAAAACAATTTATTGTTTGGTTTTATTATTAATACATAAAGTAATATTAATATAAATAATACTTATATTTTTAAAAATATTGTTATTTAATAATAAATGTAATTGTTTTGATTTAACTGATTTAATTAGAAGTCAATTAAATTAAACAATGTATTATTAAACAAATAATGTAATAATTAAATGAAATGTTATATATATAAAAATGAATGGAATAATTTACAAATCTAAAAAACATACACATTATAATATATATATATTTATTACAAACCCGATTCCAAAAAAGTACAAATTGTGAGTAAAAAAGGAATGGAATAATTTACAAATCTCATAAACTTATATTTTATTCACAGTAGAATATAGATAACATATCAATGTTGAAAGTGAGTCTTTTTGAAATGTCATGCCAAATATTGGCTCATTTTGGATTTCATGAGAACTACACATTCCAAAAAAGTTGGGACAGGTAGCAATAAGGGGCCAGAAAAGTTAAATGTACATATAAGGAACAGCTGGAGGTTATTAGGTCAATTGACAACATGATTGGGCATAAAAAGAGCCTCTCAGAGTGGCAGTGTCTCTCAGAAGTCAAGATGGGCAGAGGATCACCAATTCCCCCAATGCTGCGGCTGAAAAATAGTGGAGCAATTGGATGACAATTTTCTCAGAGAAAAACTGCAAAGAGTTTGATGTTATCATCATCTACAGTGCATAATATCATCCAAAGATTCAGAGAATCTGGAACAATCTCTGTGCTTCAGGGTCAAGGCCGGAAAACCATACTGGATGCACGTGATCTTCGGGCCCTTAGACGGCACTGCATCACATACAGGAATGCTACTGTAATGGAAATCACAACATGGGCTCAGGAATACTTCCAGAAAACATTGTCGGTGAACACATCCACCGTGCCATTCGCCGTTGCCGGCTAAAACTCTATAGGTCAAAAAAGAAGCCATATCTAAACATGATCCAGAAGCGCAGGCGTTTTCTCTGGGCCAAGGCTCATTTAAAATGGACTGCATCTACCTGCATCTCTGATGGTATGGGGTTGCATGAGTGCGTGTGGCATGGGCAGCTTACACATCTGGAAAGGCACCATCAATGCTGAAAGGTATATCCAAGTTCTAGAACAACATCTTGCTCCCATCCAGACGTCGTCTCTTTACAGGGAAGACCTTGCATTTTCCAACATGACAAATTGCCACAGGATCCACATACTGCATCAATTACAACATCATGGCTGCATAGAAGAAGGATCCGGGTGTACTGAAATGGCCAGCCTGCCAGTCCAGATCTTTCACCCATAGAAACACTTTGGTGCATCATAAAGCAGGAAGATGCGACAAAGAAGACCTATCGGGGACAGTTGAGCACTAGAAGCCTGTATTAGACAAGAATGGGATAACATTCCTATTCCTAAACTTGAGCAACTGTCTCCTCAGTCCCCAGAACGTTTGCAGACTGTTTAAAAAGAAGAGGGGGATGCCACACAGTGGTAAACATGGCCTTGTCCCAACTTTTTTAGAGATGTGTTGATGCCATGAAATTTAAATCAACTTATTTTTCCCTTAAAATGATACGTTTTCTCAGTTTTAAACATTTGATATGTCATCTATGTTGTATTCTGAATAAAATATTGAAATTTGAAACTTCCACATCACTGCATTCTGTTTTTATTCACAATTTGTACAGTGTCCCAACTTCTTTGGAATCAGGTTTGTATTATTTTTTTTAATATTGGTAATTTAGCTTTTATTATAAATGAAATACAACGTTTTACATTTTATATATTTTGCAAATGCTTGTATCCAGAGTGAAATTTGGAAATCAATTCATGCATTGCCTATGAATCTAACCCATGACCTTATTGTTGCAAGCATCTTGATCTAAGTTTGTGCTAATAAGAATAATTCTCAATAAGAAACAGCATCTTCTTGCCTTTACTGCACGATTTGGTTGTTTTCATGACAAAAACTCTTAGTAAACTACTTGAAGAAATGGCAGATGAAAAGTAGTAGTGTTTTAACTTGATATACTTGACATAAATGGACAACACAGTTTTTATTTGGTTAAAATGCTCCTTGAAATCAATTATAAAGTCAATGTCTTGGTAGAAAGTCGCAGTGGAAGAGCAGCGAGTTGGTTATTCCTGGTGTGATGGAGTGAATGAGGCCAGCGAGCAGAAGTTGCTTATGTAATTCATCAGCTTTTTGACAATGTGGATTTACATAAATAAAGTATTTATCCCATTCGCTCCCTCATTGAGATTCAATCCAGTGGAGAAATCATGATAAATGACAAGCCAGATGTATGCTGGGATCTGTTTCCTGAAGCTTGGGATTTTGTCACATCATCTCCCAATGCCACAGTATGGAGAAAATCAAAACCATCACAACACAAACATAACACAACAGAGCAGTACATTCCTCTGTAGATGCAGGTTTATGAGGACAGTGAGCTGCACAGAATCGTTTTGAGGCCATTATAATGTCTTATTTCTCATGCATGTAGACCAGGCAAGCATGAGTCGGTCTCTACTGGTTTAGATTTGATCATAACGTGTGTTTCTTTTGGTGAATAGTATCTACGTTGATTGAGATTGGACTGAAATGGTTCAACTCTTGATGTGCAATAAACATAAAACAAGAAACCCATCGGATGAATCTACTGTACATTACAGAAAACGACATTACAGTCCTCCTAACAAACCATGCATAAATGGAAAGCTTGTTATAAATGTATGTATAAATCTCAATTTCAAAAACTAGACAATGCAGATATGATTTTTGCAGTTTGGAGGCAGGATAAGCATCTTTAATGTATTGATTAAGTTAATTATGAGCTGAGCAGTAGTTAATGCATCTTAATAATGCATCTTCTGTTCACTCGTGTTCTTTTAACAAAACAACACCTCCTTATTATCTAAAAAATTACTTCAGCACCCCTCTATCAACTAAAGACACGCCGCCTCCTCAACAAGCAAAAACACAACAGACAAAAAGTAGAAAGATTAGCTGCCGCAGTCACGAACAAACGCTCCACACAAGGGCTGGCATTTAATTTGGCCCCCATTAGCTGGAGCTGATTCATTCTCTCAGATCCACGTTGATAAAAGCCATTAGACCCTCGGCCGCAGGTTGGGTGGGATTAGCATGTGTAATTACTGGTCAAGCAGCGGAGAGACAGGACCCCGTTCTGGGCGGCCGTCCAAACCAGACCTTCTGTGCAAATACTGCTCTCGCTCCAGAAACAACACCAGATCTTCACACGCTGAGAGTGTGCTTTAATGAGAATGCTAAATTAACTAATTGATTCTAGCGATGCAACAATACCATTTTTTCTGAATCTGATCACAGTTGTTGAGACGATCAAGCCTTAAACCATCTGAAGAAACAAACAAAGCCTTACATTTGGAGACAGAGTCAGTGATATAAGTTGTTGTGCAGTTGCACTAATGGTCCATCAGTCTGAGCAAGTACAAATAACGCTGTATACTTCAAACATTCTGCTGGACGTCACATTCAGAAAGATGGGACTATCATGTTGCAATGCATCAGAAGTAATTTGATCTAATTGAGGGTTTTTGCTGTAAGAGGCTCGCTAACCTGCTGTTGTTGTGTTTCAGATGCTGTGGGATTCTATAGCCCTCATAATGCATTCACAATCTGGAGATTATCTTTGCATTGCGGGTTCGTTTGGTCCCGAATAATTATTAATCAATAAAACAGTCATAACTTAATATTTTCCAACTAAAACCGTATTGTATCTGATCAGCAACCTCTCATTAATGACTGAATAATTCAAAGATTGTGTTCAATGTTATTACTGCATTTACACCTTTTGTATTAATTTAAATTATATAAAACCACAAAAGCAGTCTTAAGTCTCTGGGGTATATTTGTAGCAATAGCCAACAATACATTGTATGGCTCAAAATTATCGATTTTTCTTTTATGCCAAAAATCATTAGGATATTAAGTAAAGATCATGTTCCATGAAGAATGTCTTAGTAAATTTCTTACCGTAAATATATCAAAACTTAATTTTTGATTAGTAAATATGCATTGCTAAGTGACTTCATTTGAACAACTTTAAAGAATGATTTTCTCACATATTTTAGATTTTTTTGCTCCCTCAGCTTCCAGATTTTCAAAATAGTTGTATCTCAGACAAATATTGTCCTCCTAACAAACCATACATCAATGGGAGAGATTATTTATTCAGCTTTCAGATGATGCATAAATCTCAATTTCGAAAAAATTGACACTCAAGGTTTTGTGCTCCAGGGTCACATATGTGTGTGTTTATATATATATATATATATATATATATATATATATATATATATATATATATATATTATATAATGATATATATATATATATATCTGTATAAATACATGTGTATGTATATATTTGTGTGTGTGTTTGACATTTCTATGAATAAATAATCATTCATAGAAAAAGAAAAGGAATTCCTTAGAATTTGTAACTCATGATTGCTCAGAAACAGTCCAAATTTATGAAACCTAAATATTTATTTTTAACAAAACGTAAAAAGAACATACACATTACTCTGAAACATTTTTTGACACTAAATGCATTTATTTTACTTGCATAAACTTTCACTTCAGATGGAAAATGTGATCAGTTTTTCATGCTGCAATGGTTTGTCAATATGTGTAATCAGTCTAAAAGTGTGTGAGATATGAGGAGATATATATATTATATATATTATATATATATATATATATATATATATATATATATATATACCCGGACATGAAACATTGTGAGATATGAGGAAAATGCTAGTGTTTTGACACTAATATAACTTAATAGATAATTTTACGAAATATTTTTGACACCAAATATACTCCATACATACCCGGCTCAAAATGACCCGGACATGAAACATGTCACTGTTTTTTTTTTTTATATTTCTTGAAAAATAAGAAATATAAAAAAAATCTGAAAAAATCAATAAAGTAAATGATGTGTATTTTAAAGGTCTTAAAGCATTTGCAAATTTTCGTTCCCTTACTAAAAATTATACTTATTTTAGATATTGTTAGTATCTCTTCCAGACCTGAATGCATTATGAGGGATCTGGTATTTCATGTTTGTGACTGACCGCAGTTTTACAGTATTAGAAAGTCTTGCTGTAATCGCAGAGATGCAGGGCTTTAGATGAGAATCGCTGTGAGATCTTCCCTTGGAAGTGAGGAGCTGGACTCGTGAGGCTGCTGTATGTCAGGAGAGCAGGTGTGGAGCTGATGGTCCATTGATACAGCACATTAAAAACCACAGCGCTCCTCTAAACCAGTCGCTCTGAGTCTCCAGCAGATGTGAGAGACTCTCGGCTCATTTAGCAGCCAGCCTGCTTCATCCAGCACTCACCGTGAAATCAAACACTCAATTCCTCTTTGATCCACTGTAGGCCTATAAAGTGACAGATAATCGAACGTTATTGCAAAATAAGAATAGAATACAGGTCACCCAGTCAGCAGAAATGATTCATTCGGTCTTTTGTTCTGTAACAGACAGACGGCTTGTATTTAAGTCTAGCAGTTTAATGAGGGAGAATGTGTGCTGTCGGGAGTTTCTGAGTTTTGGGCGGTTGATGAAGTGCTCAAAAAGTTGTCAAAATAATAACAAAAAAAAAAAAAATTAAAACAACAATCAAAATTTTAAATTTTCCATCAAAATAATAATAATAATAATTTATTATAATATTATTATTATTGTTATTAATTATTATTAAATATAGTTTTATAAAAATAAATAATTAATAGTATTTTTATGATAGTTATTTGTAAAATTTTTATAATTTAATAAAATTAAAACGTTAACAACAACAGCAACAACAACAACAATAAAATATTAACATGTTTTATGAAAGTATTTTATTATAGTAATTAGTTACATTATTATTATTATTATTATTATTATTATTATTACTTGTTTTTTGTTTGACAAAAATATTTTCATTGTAGTAATTTGTTTATTTTTATAATGTAATAAAAATATATAAGCAGCAGCAGCATTTGTTAGATTTTTTTTGATTTTATTGTACGATAATAATGTCATTATAGTAATTTTGTTTACATGTTATTATTTAATACAATAATAATAATACATAATGTTTTTTACTGTACAATAATATTTTTATTGTAGAATTTTTTAAATAATTTATTATTATTATTATTATTTGTTTTACTGTACATTAATATTTTTATTGTAGGATTTTTTTAAATAATTTTATTATTATTATTTGTTTTACTGTACATTAATATTTTTATTGTAGGATTTTTACAATAATTTATTATTATTATTTGTTTTACTGTACATTACTATTTTTATTGTAGGATTTTTACAATAATTTATTATTATTATTATTATTATTAGTTTTACTGTACAATATTATTTTATTATTGTATTAATAATAAATATTTTATTTAACTGTACAGTAGTATTATAGACTGTACTAGAGACAGCTGCGAGGCTCACAGTCAAACACCAATATGAGCTTCATAGTGTTAATATAATATCATATGTGGAATTATGAGGTGAAGTCTTAAGACGGATCATGAGTCAGAGAGAAGATATGGCTGTCACATATGATAAAATTACGGCTCGTTCTCACAGCTCCCGCATCCGGCGGATATAGTTCATTAATGTTTCCCCAGAATGAAATTGTCTGTTTTAATGCTGGATCCTCGGACGGTTTGTAGTATTAATTCTCATCACAGCATTCTACGCTTTTATAATGAAATACCACCCGGCACTCGAGGGCACCGGATCGTTATTTCAATGGGCTGTCGTGAAGGAATGAGCTCAAAGCAGCTCAAGAGTTCGGGTTTTATTCGGATTCTCGTCCACAAGCATCTTAATCGTCAGACGCTCAGCAGGAACTGAAAGACCTAAACCCTGAAGCTCCAGGGAAAGTGTGTCTGTGGTTTCTGCAGGCGCTGCCTGTTTCTTCAGTCTCGGTATAATTCTGTCCAAATCCAGACGGATATCAGTCTTCTTTCATATCGGCGTTCAGCTGACCTCTGGCTTTTGTCCTCTTATCTCTCTGCAGCTTCCTCTTTATCTCAGTCCCTGAGGATTACTCAGCGTCCCAACTCGTTTCTCTCTAGTATATATTCCACGTACAGACCAAAAAGTTTGGGAAACATTACTATTTTACATGTTTTTGAAAGAAGTTTCTCTGCTTCATCCACAGCCTGCATTATTTGATAGAAATACAGAAAAAAAAAAAAAAAACAGTTAAATATTTGTGAAATATTATTACAACCTTAAAATCTCTAGTTTTCTATTTGAATATAGCTTTAAAAAAATTAATTTATTCCCCCCCCCCCCCCCCCCGTATTGTTCATGTCTTATGGCGTGAGAATTTAGACAGACGACCATGGAGGCTGATAAGTTGTTCTTTCGACTTAGTCTCAGACGTACTAGTCAACGCAATACTTACTCCAGCCTTCAGTGTCACATGTAACATCCAGTCTATACACATGATCATTTAGAAATCATTCTAATAATTATTGATTTACTTATTGAGTGTTGGAAAACAGTTCTGCTGTCCTAAATATGATGATCAATAAAAGCGTTTAAAAAAGAACTGCATTTATGCAAAATAAAAATAAAAAATTCTACATAATATATATCTAATAATATTATTTTCTTTACTATACACTTTTTATCAAATTTAACACATCTTTGCTGAATTAAAAGTCATTATTTATATCTAAAAAAAGAAAAGAAAAAAAAAATTACCTGACCCCAAATTACTGATACAAGTAAGTGTATATTGTTATTACACAATCATTATATTTTAAAAACATAGCTCTTTTGTTTTTTTTTTTTTTTACTTTTTATTCATCAAAGTATCCTTAATAAAGTATCACATGTTCTGAGAATAATATTCCAAACTTTGAAGTTAAAATGAATCCTCAATTAGAATGATTTCTAAGGGATGCATGTGATAATGATCTAAAATGAGTTGAATCACAGAAATATTGTGATAATTTAAAGTATCAAATTAAAAATTTCAAAAACAATATTTTAAGTTGTAATAATAGTTCACAATATTACTGTTTTTTCGTATTGGATTAAATAATGCAGGGGTTGATGAGCAGAAGAACACTTCTTTCAAACACATTAAAAATAGGCATGTTTCCAAAATTTTTGCCCGGTTACTTGATATTACACTGACGACTGCTTATGTGAGGAAGATAAGGAATAAAGATCACATTTACTGGCTTCTGATATCAGATCGATCTGCTTGATTTTTGTGTTGTACTGATAAATGGATTGGCATAGGTGATTCTTACAACTGGATTCTTTGGTTTCCGCAGCTCTTCCTGTTCCAGTTCTGAGGGGGTTGTCTTACATCCATCAGACGCTCACATCCTTCACGAGACTGAAACCACGAACCTGCTCATCAGCGACACCGGATAAACTCAAACACTGGCCGACTTCGGTGTTGAGGAACAGATCAGATCTAACCACAACGCGCTCACTCATTCACGAGTATTCATAGAAAGAAACACTCGTTATTTATATGTGTACCAATTGACATTAATTAAACATGAATAGTTTGTTTAAAAGTAACTCTGACGGATATTTTAATAAACAGTACTGATAATTTTTTTTATAAATAATTGTTAATAAATATTTAAACTAATATTATTACAAAATATGTAAAATTAATATTTTAATTATTTTTAGCAACTTAATATACTTATTAATATAAATTTGTTTATAAAATGAAGTACATTTAAATGTACATGTATGATGAATTGCATTTATTTTATTTGTATTAATTTATTTTATTTATATATGTCATCGCCTAATATATATATATTAGTTATGTTTAATAAATATGACTGTGTATTTATTAATTAATTTTTTGTGTATTGATATTGTATATAAATATTTCTTTCAGAGTAAACAATTTAGATTTGAGTTGATAAATTAAATAGATACATATTAATATTTAATATATTTAATAAATAAACATTTAAAAATAATCACATATATATATATATATATATATATATATATATATATATATATATATATATATATATATATATATCCACCAAAATCTCTCTCATCAGACTGTGGCTCAAATGATTTGGTTGTAATTATGGATATAGTTTAAATATATTTTTTTTGTTTTAGTTTTCAGAATATTTAATGCATATCTGGATATTCATGCTCTGAAATAGCTTAAAATTGTATGTTTGTTGTTCAGCAAGAGAAAAAATGGTCATTGATGTCAAAAAGTTAAACTCGGGTTCAAGTAGGAGAATACCAGGCGATAACGCCAGTGTAAAACTAACCAAGGCATGTAGTAATAGTCTGTATTGTTGTAGTGTTTGGCTCTTTGGGCTTAACCTGGTTCTTCATTTATATGTGTGGGGCCAACTGGGATCATTTTGACTGGAATTATTCACTGCTACTGGTGTGTGCACTGGCTGCTCTTTGTTTTATTGGCTAGCAGCAGCAGTGTGAGACCTGTTAGTACCCAGAGCTCTAGGTGTGTGTGTGTGTGTTTTGTGTGTGTTGACATGTGTGTGTGTGTGTGGGTCACCATATGTCCCGATTCTCCTGTCCAGAGGCAGCTATGGGTGAGAAAACTGGCAGACATCACCCCCCCCCCCCCCCCCCTAGCACTCACTACTAGTTTCAAGGAGGCACTAGAGGACGTGAACAGGCCTCACTGTGAGTCTGGATCAGCAGCCTAAACACACGCAACACACACGTGTTGCACCAGCAGCAGAGAGAAAGAAGGCGTTGGTGAGAGACCATAAGTGAGCCAGACTGATAAGTTAAACTGTGTAATGGAAATCACAGACAAAGACAAGTTCGTCGACCCCCAACTGCTCCCCGTAAAGCATCTGTGTCTCACCCACTCTCTACAAAGCTTCCTTTGAATATTTAGCAATGCACTTAAAATATATTATTAAAAATATATATATTATTATTTTATTTTATAAAATAAATTTTTAAAAAAAATAAATAAATACAGTATTTTATTTAGTTTGATCATTCTTTATAATTAGTTTTAGTTTTGTTTCTTATAATTTTAACATTTTGCAATAAACTTTAAATATTGCATAGTATTGTATTTTATTTAATATATAAACTTAAACTGATGAATAAAAATAATATCAAAAAATTAAAATAGTGTATGGAACAATTTTACATATAATATATATATATATTTAATATATATATAATATCTATATATATTATAATTAGAAAAAATTTGAAATAATTAAAAAATAAGAATATTTTATACTCTTCTTGATAAAATATTCTCAAATGCTATGCTCTTTAGTCAGTTTATGTATTTTGCATTAATTAATTAAAAGAAATTTACATTGTTAGTTACATATTTAAGCACCAAATATGGTCATATGTTAATTAGTATTAAGTTGTTAAATATTTTAAATACAACGTTTAAATTTATTGCAAAAAGAAATATTTTAAACTGTTACTTTATATTACTTACATATAGTATAACAGTAGTTCTGTATCACTCCGGCTAATACGAAGATTGCATCATGGGATGCTCATGCACTTAAATTACGGATGTGTTTTTGGTATATTTTTTTGTCAATTTTAAAATTTTTAGCTAGGAGTCGGAAGAATCAGAGAGACGTGATGAGAGACGTTAAGAAAATCAATAACAATACTTACTGTTGGGCTCTTCAGTAAAAAGCTGTGAGAGAAACGGAGGAGGAAGAATCAGAGAGACGTGATGAGAGGCGGTCAGGAGGAGAAGAGCAATAC
>NC_056612.1:29232584-29269250 GCF_018340385.1 Cyprinus carpio | reverse complement strand
ACAGTAACTGTGTCCACATAGGATGGTCACTGGATCCTTAGGGACCAGACACACTGAACAACATGAACTCATCCTGAGAAAATCTGGCTTCTGCATTTTACGGCTATAAATAAAAGAGACACAAACACACGACAGCTCAAACTACATTCAGTTTCTCTTTCCCTGAACTCCACGTGTTTTCTGTTGCCTGGTTCTGTGTTTGAGGTGACGTGGTGTAAAACAGGTTTGTGTCCTTCAAGTGATGTAAAGAGCAGGTCTCCTCATTGCTTGCCGAGTTTAGTTCGACACACTTGACTGTTAGGAAGTAACACTAAAAACCTGGACTAGGCTGATTGAGATGCGTTTAATTCAGATCAAAACTACACTCTGTGGGAAAGTGACTCTCCTGGACTGGAATGGGGAAACCCAGATATAAATATCTACTAGATGTCAGTCCACGGACATTCTCTCAAAGAATACAAGTTCTGTCCAGGACTAACTATACTATTGTCAAGATAACTTACAATTAGCATACATTTTAGGTTGGGGGTATGGGTTCTGTTCTGGGCACACACTCCCTGCCCAAACATGCAGCCTAGCATGGATAGGAGCAGGGAGAGCATAAATACCCCCCCCCCCCCAGGCCAGGGTAAACTGAAAAGAACCAACATTAATGATTAATGTAGCAGATATTATCAATGTTCAAAGTGATTATTTTATATATTTGACATAATTCAGGTGGTCTGACTCAAGAAGAAATATCCAATGCCAATCCTGACTGGACGAGACAAGAATTTTGGGCATGGAGGTGGGTGATTAGCTCCTGAGCAAAGCCGATAACTGCTCAATAAATGACTGAAGGACCTTATAAAGGGAATTATTGATTGGCATCGTAATTCCTATAGGTAGACCGTGGACGTGAGCTTGACTAACGGGACCTGCCAGAAACTAATGCTACACTCCATTTACAGAGAAGCAGGACAACAGCATTAAAGGGGTTCATGACATTGATTTTAATTTATTTATTTGTTTTATTATTTTAATATGTTCCTTGAGGTTTACTTATAATGTTAAAGTTTTTGAAAAAAAAAAAAAATCAAAATAAATTAATTAATTAAATTAACTAATTAAATATGTGGGAAAATGATTATTTTCAACCCTCATTCTGACCCTCTCTCTAAAAGTGACCTGTTCAGGGCTTGTCCTTTAAGGCCACTGTTTATGATTGGTTAATGTCATTGCATAAGGAAACTGTATTAATGCCCCCTCGCTATTGCATGTTGGTGTTCTGACAATATAATAATAATAAAAAATAAAAAAAACAGTCATATCCAGACAAAGCATTATGAAACGGTTTGTGAGCAGCAGCAGTCAGATCTAGTACCGCTTTGTCTTGCAACAAATGTTTTTTTGTAAACTCTCCATGACGCTGTGCTTTGTTTACAAAACAAAATACGAAATACTCAGACACAATCCAGGATGCCAATAATAATAAACTATCCACTTGTTCCTTACGCTTGGATGTTCTGATATCTGTACAAAGACAAACCAAACGCATCAAAGCAAGTTTTCTTCACTCCATTTGTCCTATTGATGACAGACTCGAGTGTGTGGACTGTGTCAGAAACCGAACACTCATCTGTATACTGTTTCCAGTGAAGACAAGATAGCAGCTGAACGCCAGTGGGCAAGGCCTATCACCTTGCACCATTTTCTGTGTTATTACATACAGTAAATGCTTTTTTATGGATGATGAGGACTTTTTAAGTTATGAAACTTGCAGGATGTATTAAATATACAAGACCTCTTCTGTATCAAAATATCAAGGGAAATTTGGTTTCTCATGTCATGACAACCTTTATAATTATTACAGTGTATTGCAAGATTGAAAAAACTGTCCAGATGTACGGTTCCTTCATGATCACACTGTCTTCTATAGACCTTTTCTTTGCTTCTTCATGGAGGGTGCCATAGCGGCGAGTGACTTCCTGTAGGATGCTTCGAACTTCCGTTTAGTAATTGTCAAGTTAGTGTAATGGCGAATCGCGGAGGCTCTGGGAAATTTTGTGCTGCTAAAGGCTGTCACAGCAGCTACAGGAAGCTCAAAAATTTTCTTGATCAATGTTATGAACACAAGCCAACAATAAGAGCAGAATGTAAATGCCCTAGACCATTTAAATTGCACAAGATGCCATCCGACGACGTTTGTAAAAGACAATGGCTCGCAGCACTAAATTTGAAATGCCCACCCCGTAACGTCCATGTATGCTCATTCCACTTTGTGGACAGACAACCAACGACAGAAAATCCATATCCTGAAGTTTGGCCTGGATATGATCGTCCATTAAGAAAGAAAGAGAACGACGAACGTGGCCGGACGAAGGTGAGAATATTTACTTACGTATTTACACGGCTAACGTGCTTAACGTGCAGCTTAGCCAGTGCAGAATCATTTTAGTATGTCTAGACGACCAAGTTCTCATGATGTGTGCTTAAACATCTTCAAGAAATCAGCGTTTCATTCAGCTAAGCGTATTCAATATATATTCAGCATTAATGTATGTGTTATGAAAACAAAATGTTGTTGCAGTATTTTCAGTCTAATCAAATATGATAATCACAAATTAACATTGGTTTATTTAACATATATTTATAGAATCGGCTCATTAAGTGAATTATTCTGACTCGTGTATATATTTTAGCAGCAGAGTGAGATTTGTCTGATTTTACCAACTGTAACAGTATAGGACCTTAAGGCCTGGTTTTACAGACAGGGCTTTTTTAGACCTTTTTCTACAAGAAAGCTACAAGTTATTGCCTCTTTCTCACTTCCATATTTTGTAGCCGCATTACCCCGAAAGGTAGGAAAGAGATGCTCTCTCATGAATTTATCAGGATTTGTTGTTGCTCGTACTGGTACACCTTTAGCTGAACTAGCAGTGATCCTTGGCTGTCTTGCACTATGCCAAACCTGTAGCATTTTTCCAAAAGACTGTTTTTTAATTCAAAAAGTGGTTTTGTGTCTGAAGAATTGACTCCATCTACACTGCTCATCAGTGCAAGATAGCCCTGTCTTACCACTGACCACTGCATTTTGCACCTTTCAAAAACCAGAACATATTGTTTACTTTAGTATTAAACAATACATCACCATTAGCCCTTTTTTTAGAGCTAAACAATTTAGTTAAATATTGCTCTAAAAATACGTCTTTACATTGTATCACGCAGTCAGTGCTTGAAGTGGGCAGGTGTTTTGCCATATTATTACCCCCTAGTATTATTAGATTTGCGTTTAGCCAAATTAGAAGTGTTGCTGTATTTATAAATACCCACCTTCCACAACACAGCAGCAGCATGACGACAAGACCTGCCGGGGCCAGCTACACAGGAGCATCCAGCTGTTTCCACTATTCCGTTATTTTGTAACATAACCCACGCGATCAGACTTGGTTTATTTATAGTCTGACTCGGCTCTACCTCCGCTTTCAGTAATGTGAACTTCGGATGTTTATGGCAAAGAATTCGTCCAATTTTGTTACTATGTAGATAACTGTACGCTTTGGTACTTTTATAATTTCTAAGTTCCTCGCCATCCACACCCTCAGACAAAACAAGATAATTGAATATGTCAACATATGTGACTGCTGGCCATTGTTTCATATCATCAAACCAGGAGGTGGCGCTGGTCAACTTCGTAGGATGTGGAACAGACAAAGTTACATTGTTTACGGTTTTTGTTAAATAGTCTTGACCGTGCTGCCACCGCGAACTAATGTTGCCGTTGCTTGTTGACATTATGGACGTTAAAAGTAAGTAAACAGATTACAACTGTGGTTTCAGAGTGGTCCAAATAACTCTGTAACGGCTAATTAAATGCATCAAGTTGCGAACTGGAAGTTCGAAGCATCCTCCATACGCGTATGCACAAAGCATAATGGGTAATTTCGCATCCCATGAAAAAGGTCTACATCTTCACACAGACACTGATACACACTCACACTCTCTCTCAATCAGTTTTCAGTTTTAGCTGCTTTATTAGCATGACAAATATTTGTACATTTGTTTTGCCAAAGAATTGCAGTGTTGATGCATTCAATCAAAACATGCAAAATGAGATTAATGCAAAGCAACAAAGAAAGAAAGAAAGAAGAGGAAAAAACTGTAATTGAAATACAAAAAAAGTAATCGCAATAATACAGTATGAAATTCTTCTAGTCGGATGGGCAGTTTCTCATAGCTTTACAGACACAAAGTTGTGATGTATATGTTTAATTTTATGATAAAACTTTTTCTAAATTGGAGAGCAGTTGTATGGTTTGGGTACTTATTGCTTTCTGGTTCTCCTTTGTGCTGTTTTTGACCCATCTGTGTGTTTACTGGGCTGTGTGCTAATGTTAGTGTTGGGTCAGAGTGAATTTTACAGTGAACTTTTGTTCACCTTGACTCGGTTCATTTTGTGCTTTTTTCTTAAGTTTGTCTCATAAAAAAAAAAAAAAAAAAAAAACGTGTACATACACACACACACACACACACACACACACACACACTTCAACAGGTTGAAATTTCATGTCATTTACACATTGATCTATATTAGAACATATTAACAAGTAACCTAAAAATAAAAACATATTCCACGGTCAAAAATTAATTAAATGCATGACAATAAAAACAGTGGCTCGTGACACCGGAAGACAGAACACAAAACACTGAAAAGGGCCAGAGCTCCGTAAGGTGAATAAAGGAAATAATTTATTGACTATATGTGATCATTTTAATTGAAAGGTAATTTTGATACTTATAAAAATGTTTTTAACTACATTAAAAACTAAGTGACTGATTTCAATCAACACAAACAGAGATTGAGAAAAGAAGTTACTTGCAGCTCAAAGCATTATGGGTAGAATCTCTTGTCAGTTGATTCTGATTCATCAACACAGTTTCACTGATGATCCACCATTAACCCAAAACCCAGGATAGAGCGGCTGAGTGAATGTGGTCTGGACTGTGTGGATGAGGCTCATTGTGTCAGAGACGCTGTAGAAGGACAGAGTTCCTGCACTGTGATCCACAAACACTCCTATTCTACTGCTGATGGACTCTACAGGGAGATCAGTCACTATGTTATTGTGTATGAATGAGTATCTGGAGGGAGAGCAGAACAAACTCCAGGACTGATCATTATATCCAAACCAACACTCATCACCCCATCCCTTCCTGCTGATGCTCTTATATGACACTGATATAAACACACGAGTCCCACTCCACTCCAGCTCCCAGTAACAGCGTCCACACACACTCTCTCTACACAACACCTGACGCCAATAATCAAATCTGTCTGGATGATCAGGATACGACTGGGCTGTGCCAGTGACAGTAATCTCTCTGTTGTTCTCAGACAGATGGAGGCGTTTATTCACTGTGTTCGGATCCAGAGTGAGCTGATGGGAATCTGATGGAGATAAAACACATCAGAATCAGGAATTATGAATCTGTTTGATCTTTTCATATAGCTGAACTCTTCATGTTCAGTGTATCATCAGTGTCTCAGCACAGATGAACAGATATCTGTGCAAATCATCATCTACATCATCAATTATAAAACTCTTCTTTCTCCTTCTACAGGAAGAACATGAACACACTCAGAGAGTTTTTCTGCTTGTTTTCTTACTGACTTACATTGTAGGAAGTCGTTCCTGGTTCTGGGAACAATGTTGGTGAGTGTGACTGTGGAAATCAACAGACATGAACAGTGTGATTCTCATGACTCCTGCATCTATTCCTAAGACATTTCTAACATGATGTTCTCCATGATATGAGATGATGATGGACTGGTTTCTGAGAGCAGATGAATCTCCAGGACTTTACCTCTGTCTGAGATCTTCCTGAGCTCCTCTTTGCAGAAGTCCTCCAGTTTGTCTCTCAGCTGAAGGACAGATTCTCTCAGACCATCAGAAGAGAAGAGAGAACTGAAGAGATCATCATTTACGTCTGTAGATTCAGGAGGTGCTGAGAGAGACTGGAAACTCTACAGAAAACAGAAATCAAACTCATCAGTTCCACACTTCACTCAATAACCTGCAGGAACATCAGATTTGTGCGGCTCTTGTTGACCTGACTGATCTTTAGTAACTCACCTTAGTCCAGCACTTTCACAGCATCAGCTGTATTCTTCTCATATTCATTCACATTACAGCTACAGATTATTGTATTTGCCACTTTAATTAAAAAAATATGTGAACCTTATGTGATTTCCTAGTGATCCCAACTTCTTCACTTCATCATTGGGATCTTCATGGTCAAATTCATCAATGTGTTACAGGCAAAAAAAAAATCAGGTTTGATAATCACCTGATCCAGTTTTGATGAACATTGCTTAGAATCAGAGCTCACTGATTTCACCATGACGCAATGAATCAGAAGGAAAAATGAGGTTAAAAGCTAAAATGTTAGTAAAGTTTTGAACTGTTGGTGGTGCTAGTGGTGTTTGACAGCTAAATATATCTTCCAGAAGAGTGAGCTCAGAGAAATGATTCCTAAGTGATTTCCAGAGCTGAAAGCCATTTGTAAGCGGCGTCTCTTTCAGAAGAAGATCAGATGAGAGTCTGACTGATGATTATATAATAAGACACTCATGAAATGTTTCTCTGTGAGTCTCTGTCACAGCAGGATCTGCTCAAGTCCACTATGATCCTGTTCTTCTAGATCTGTGTTACCTGCAGGAACTGGATGTGATCCTGTGTGTGTGAAAGCTGCTCCAGCTCAGCGTCTCTCCTCCTCAGATCATTGATCTCCTGCTCCAGTCGCTCCAGTCGTTCTTCAGCTCGACTCACTGCAGTCTTTTCCTTATCTCTGATCAGTCGTATCAGCTCAGAGCGGCTTCTCTCAATGGAGCGGATGAGCTCAGTAAAGATCTTCTCACTGTCCTCCACTGCTGTCTGTGCAGAGCACTGTTAGGACACACAGTGATTCAGCTTCAGTGAGTCTGAACTGAGACGGAAACAAACTTCTCTTCTTCTCCAGACTCACCTTCTGAGACTCCACAGTCTCTCTCAGCTGCTGAAGATCTTTCTCTCTCTGCTGGATTCTCTGCTGGAGCGTCTTCTGCGTCTCCTTCAGCTGCTTCTGCAGGACAAACAGATGAGAGTGAATCTCACAGAAAACTACTGGAACTAAATCATCATGTGAAGTGATGAATCCAGTAAACCTAGGGTTGAGTTACTTATCTCAACTGATAACCAATGGCTGTATCACACCAATGGCATCCAGAAGTGATGATCGGTTACAATCATCATACATTAATTATCATAAAGCATAAGGAGTGTTTAACAATATTCCATCGGTGTCTAGTATTAAATACCTGTTTCTCTGTCCTCTGTGCTGCAGCTGAAACAGTCTCATGGTTTTTATGTTCATCCATACACAGCACACATATACACTTCTGGTCAGTGCGGCAGAAAATCTCAAGGAGCTTCTCATGTTTCTGGCAGATCATCTCCTGCAGTCGTCCAGTGGCATCAGTCAAATAGTGTCTCTTTCCTTTAAACCAACTCTCGTGTTGTTCGAGGTGATTTTGACAGTAAGAGTTCAGACACACCAGACAGGACTTGACAGCTTTGTATTTTCTTCCAGTACAGACGTCACACTGCACATCTCCAGCTCCAGCGTCACAGTCAGCAGAGAGTCTGGTCTTCTTCAGTTTCTCCACCACTTCAGCCAGCATGGTGTTTCTAGCTAAAGCAGGTCTTGGACTGAAGGTCTGTCTGCACTGAGGACAGCTGTAGACTCTCATCTGATCCTCCTGATCCCAGGAGTCTGTAATACAGGTCTTACAGTAACTGTGTCCACACTGGATAGTCACTGGATCCTTCAGGAGATCCAGACACACTGAACACATGAACTCATCCTGAGAAAATCTGGCTTCTGCCATTTTACTGCTTAAATAAAGAGACACAAACACACAACAGCTCAACTACACTTCAGTTTCTCTTTCCCTGAACTCACGTGTTTCCTGTTTCCTGGTTCTGTGTCTGAGTGACGTGTGTAAAACAGGTGTGTCTTCAAGTCTGTAAAGCAGGTTCCTCATTGCTGCCGAGTTTAGTTTCGACACACTTGACTGTTAGGAAAGTAAACACATAAAAACCTGACTAGCTGATTGAGATGCGTTTAATTCAGATCAAACTAAACTCTGTGGGAAAGTGACTCTCCTGGACTAGGAATGGGGAACCCAGATAATAAAATATCTACTAGATGTCAGTCACGGACATTCTCTCAAAGAATAAGTTCTGTCAGGACCACTATTGTCAAAGATAACTTACAATTAGCATACATTTTAGGTTGGGGGTATGGTTCTGTTCTGTGCAACACTCCCTGCCCAAACATGCAGCCTAGCATGGATAGGAGCAGGGAGAGCATAAATACCCCCCCCCCCCAGGCCAGGGTAAACTGAAAAGAACCAACATTAATGATTAATGTAGCAGATATTATCAATGTTCAAAGTGATTATTTTATATATTGACATAATTCAGTGGTCTGACTCAAGAAGAAATATCCAATGCCAAGTCCTGACTGGACGAGACAAGAATTTGGGCATGGAGGTGGGTGATTAGCTCCTGAGCAAAGCGATAACTGCTCAATAATGACTGAAGGACCTTATAAAGGGAATTATGATTGGCATCGTATTCCTATAGGTAGACGTGGACGTGAGCTTGACTAACGGGACCTGCCAGAACTAATGCTACACTCCATTTACAGAGAAGCAGGACAACAGCATTAAAGGGGTCATGACATTGATTTTATTTATTTATTTGTTTTATTATTTTAATATGTTCCTTGAGGTTTACTTATAATGTTAAAGAGGTTTACTTATAATGTTAAAGTTTTTGCAAAAAAAAAAAAAAAAATCAAAATAAATTAATTAATTAAATTAACTAATTAAATATGTGGGAAAATGATTATTTTCAACCCTCATTCTGACCCTCTCTCTAAAAGTGACCTGTTTCAGGGGCTTGTCCTTTAAGGCCACTGTTATGATTGGTTAATGTCATTGCATAGGAAACTGTATTAATGCCCCCTCGCTATTGCATGTTGGTGTTCTGACAATATAATAATGATAAAAAATAAAAAAACAGTCATATCCAGACAAAGCATTATGAAACGGTTTGTGATGCAGCAGCAGTCAGATCTAGTACCGCTTTGTCTTGCAACAAATGTTTTTTTGTAAACTCTCCATGACGCTGTGCCTTGTTTACAAAACAAAATACAAAATACTCAGACACAATCCAGGATGCCAATAATAATAAACTATCCACTTGTTCCTTACGCTGGGATCCTTCTGATATCTGTACAAAGACAAACCAAACGCATCAAAGCAAGTTTTCTTTCACTCCATTTGTCCTATTGATGACAGACTCGAGTGTGTGGACTGTGTCAGAAACCGAACACTCATCTGTATACTGTTTCCAGTGAAGACAAGATAGCAGCTGAACGCCAGTGGGCAAGGCCTATCACCTTGCACCATTTTCTGTGTTATTACA
The DNA here is from genome assembly GCF_018340385.1 of Cyprinus carpio. Lineage (NCBI taxonomy): Eukaryota > Metazoa > Chordata > Actinopteri > Cypriniformes > Cyprinidae > Cyprinus > Cyprinus carpio. Next base: position 29,259,738 of record NC_056612.1, on the reverse strand, counting down.
TACAGTAAATGCTTTTTTATGGATGATGAGGACTTTTTAAGTTATGAAACTTGCAGGATGTATTAAATATACAAAGACCTCTTCTGTATCAAAATATCAAGGGAAATTTGGTTTCTCATGTCATGACACCTTTATAATTATTACAGTTGTATTGCAAGATTGAAAACTGTCCAGATGTACGGTTCCTTCATGATCACACTGTCTTCTATAGACCTTTTTCTTCGCTTCTTCATGGAGGGTGCCATAGCGGCGAGTGACTTCCTGTAGGATGCTTTGAACTTCCGTTTAGTAACTGTCAAGTTAGTGTAATGGCGAATTGCGGAGGCTCTGGGAAATTTTGTGCTGCTAAAGGCTGTCACAACAGCTACAGGAAGCTCAAAAATTTTCTTGATCAAGAGTGTTATGATCACAGGCCAACAATTAGAGCAGAATGTTAATGCCCAAGACCATTTAAATTGCACAAGATGCCATCCGACGACGAGGGTAAAAGACAATGGCTCGCAGCACTTAATTTGAAATGCCGGCCTCGTAACGTCCATTTATGCTCATTCCACTTTGTGGACAGACAACCAACGACAGAAAATCCATATCCTGAAGTTTGGCCTGGATATGATCGTCCATTAAGAAAGAAGAGAAGACGACGAACGTGGCCGGACGAAGGTGAGAATATTTACTTACGTTATTTACACGGCTAACGTGCTTAACGTGCAGCTTATGATACAATCATTTTAGTATGTCTAGACGACCAAGTTCTCATGATGTGTGCTTAAACATCTTTAAGAAACCAGCGTTTCATTCAGCTAAGCATATTCAATATATATTCAGCATTAATGTATGTGTTATGATAACAAAATGTTGTTGCAGTGTTTTCAGTCTAATCAAATATGATAATCACAAATGAACACTGGTTTATTTAACATATATTTATAGAATTGGCTCATAAAGTAAATTATTCTGACTCGTGTATATATTTTAGCAGCAGAGTGTGATTTGTCTGATTTTACCAACTGTAACAGTATAGGACCTTAAGGCCTGGTTTTACAGACAGGGCTTAAACTAAGCCAGGATTGGGCCATAGTTCAATTAGGACATTAAAGTATTTTTTTTTATATATATATATATATATATATATATATATATATATATATATATATATATATATATATATATATAAATGCGCCATAGAAATTACATTACTGGTGAGCATCTTGAGACAAAACAAAGGCACTGATATCAGTCAGTGTCAGTTTCTTTCAGTGGATAGTTCACCATGTTGCAGCTCAAACCACAACATTTAACAAAATAATACCTAAAAGTAGTTGTTCATTAACTCATTTTAGTTTACAAAATTTTGAAAGTCAGCATTTTGTCTTTCATTCATTGCCAATTAAAAGTATATTAGTGCTAAACCAAAATTCTGCATTTTATATCCTAAAATGAATTAGTTAATTAATTTTTAGTAATTAACCATTTTCAAAAAAAAAAATCGAAAATAGAAACTCACCCTGTACCATATAATAACCCATATGATTTTAGATGCTTCACTGTATAATGCCTTTTCTGTATTTACAGGAGTGGGTGTTTACCAAGAGCAGCATGGAATGGACGAAATGAGACCCGTTGAAGAGAGTCTTGCATCTGTCCCCAGTCTCAAGCAAACAGATGTTGATGACAACAGCTGTACATCTAAAATCTTTACCTCTGTTGGAACACAGTGGGAAGACCACATCTTCGAGGAGCATTGTTATATTAAGAGACAACACAGTATAACTTATGTAAACCAGTCAACACAGTGCGATACATTCAAGCCTCCTACTCTGATGAATGACTATGACTCAAATCTCTACACTGGGCTCCCTCTCCACACATTTCATACCCTTGTAGCTGTTCTGCGTCCCCATGAGAATCTGGCTTACCAGACTGAAATTGAACAGCAAATCTTGCTCACGCTAGCTAAATTAAACCTGTTGATAGAAGATCTTGCCATTCGATTCCGTAAATCTGTGAGTGAAGTGAGCAGGATAATTTCTTTCTGGATTGACACCATGGCTGCAGTCTTGAAGGAACTGATACCATGGCTCCCGAAAGAAACAATCAGGGCCACAACACCAGAGGCATACAAGCAACATTATCCCAATGTTACCTGTATCTTAGACTGCAGTGAAAGTGAACTCCAAAGATCAAGGTCTGAATCATACAGCAACTACTATGCTTGCAACACCATCAAGTATTTAGTGGCTATTGCACCATGTGGTCTAGTGTATGGGGGACGCTGTAGTGACAAATTTATCACGTGTGATTCTGGCATTCTCGAATACCTCCAACCAGGAGATGAAGTGATGGTGGACAGGGGTTTTTTGATTAGAGACTTGTTGTTTGAAAGAAAAGTCAATACGATAATTCCTCACTTCGCCAACAAAACGCAGCTAACAGAAGAAAAAGTCACATGTAGCCGCAGGATAGCAAATGTAAGGATACATGTTGAACGTGCAGTTAGGAGACTGAAAGTATACAAGGTGTTAACCCTTATGCCAAAGATAGATAAAATTCTGCGTATATGTGCAGCTTTAGCGAATTTGCGTGGTGATCTGATCCGTGAAGCAGATAATTAAGTTATTTTAAAATGAAATGTTGTCTTCATTAACTCTCCCTCATGATTTATTTTGGAGAATGTTGGTAACCAGACAGTTGATAGTAACCAGACTTCCATAGTCTTCTTTTTTTTTTTCACTATGAAGTCAATGGTTACCTTCAACTGTCTGGTTACCAACATTCTCCAAAATAAATCATTCTTTGTGTTCAACAGAAGAAAAAAAAAAAAACAATACAAGTTTGGCCTGACATGACAGTGAGAAAATAATGACAAGATTTTCATTTCTGGATTAACATTTGCTGCTCAGACTGCTGCATTAGTCATGTACATAAATGTATATATGTGTTTAATAACAATACTTGACATTTGTACTTCTCAAAAATCCATCTCAGTGTGTTTTCTGTTTCCTTGTACTATTTACATATATACACTTTAATCTATTAAAAATAAATAACATACAAGACTTTACAAGTGCAAACCCTGTAAACAAGAAAATATCAAATACATTAACAAATTTTAAAACTTGCCTTGACACAATAAAAACTTTTTCACCTCCATGTCAGCATCTGTACAGTTTTTAAAACTGTTAATCTTTGTTCACCAGTAGGTTAAGCTTTTTTGACTATATGTAAGTATTTGTCATTCAGTTTGAATCGTCTAGCAGTGAATTCATCTACTACTCTAGGAAGCATCACTGAGAAGTAAAAGCCTCTTAGACAAGTAACCTGGTCTGTTAAATACTCTGCATCGTACGGTACATTTATCAGAATGTGTTCCTTTGGAGACCAGACAAACAGTTTTGCCATTCTCAGCCCTGTACAAAACATGCCTAATTGTATCTGTCTGTAAAAAGCCCCTGACTCTGTTCTTCTGTAATTCAGGCTTGCCATCAATCAATGTGAATTGATGTCACTATTATTTATAGTGAAATGGTCTGCTAGAGAGGTGGTGGTGTTCTTGGGAACAGGACACTTTATTTCCAGTAGTTCCATACCATTTATTATGCCATCGGGGCTTGCAGACAGCCATGGCTCTGTTAGGCTGACCCTGATACCTGAGTGGGAGACCTGTAGACCTTTTTCTACAACTCTTTCTCACTTCCATACTTTGTAGCCGCATTACCCCGAAAGGTAGGAAAGAGATGCTCTCTCATGAATTTATCAGGATTTGTTGTTGCTCATACTGGTACACCTTTAGCTGAACTAGCAGTGATCCTTGGCTGTCTTGCACTATGCCAAACCTCTGACAAACGATTTTGTGTTTGAATCTCCAATTCAGCTGCCTGGTCAAAGTTCAGTTCTATGTATTTGCTGTAAAATGCTTTACATTTACTGCAAGTCAAAGTCTCTCCATGTGGCTGGTGGACTTCTAAGCTGTCAGTGTCATCTCCTTGCACTGACACATTGGCAGTGTAGCATTTTTCCAAAAGACTGTTTTTTAATTCAAAAAGTGGTTTTGTGTCTGAAGAACTGACTCCATCTACACTGCTCATCAGTGCAAGATAGCCCTGTCTTACCACTGACCACTGCATTTTGCACCTTTCAAAAACCAGAACATATTGTTTACTTTATTATTAAACAATACATCACCATTAGCCCTTTTTTTAGAGCTAAACAATTTAGTTAAATATTGCTCTAAAAATACGTCTTTACATTGTATCACGCAGTCAGTGCTTGAAGTGGGCAGGTGTTTTGCCATATTATTACCCCCTAGTATTATTAGATTTGCGTTTAGCCACATTAGAAGTGTTGCTGTATTTATAAATACCCACCTTCCACAACACAGCAGCATGGCTACAAGACCTGCCGGGGCCAGCTACACAGGAGCATCCAGCTGTTTCCACTACTCCGTTATTTTGTAACATAACCCACGCGATGTGATTTGGTTTATTTATAGTCTGACTCGGCTCTACCTCCGCTTTCAGTAATGTGAACTTCTGATGTTTATGGCAAAGAATTCGTCCAATTTTGTTAATGTGTAGATAACTGTATGCTTTGGTACTTTTATAATTTCTAAGTTCCTCGCCATCCACACCCTCAGACAAAACAAGATAATTGAATATGTCAACATATGTGACTGCTGGCCATTGTTTCATATCATCAAACCAGGAGGTGGCGCTGGTCAACTTCGTAGGATGTGGAACAGACAAAGTTACATTGTTTACGGTTTTTGTTAAATAGTCTTGACCGTGCTGCCACCGCAAACTAATGTTGCCGTTGCTTGTTGACATTATGGACGTTAAAAGTAAGTAAAACAGATTACAACTGTGGTTTCAGAGCGGTCCAAATAACTCTGTAACGGCTAATTAAACGCATCAAGTTGCGAACCGGAAGTTCGAAGCATCCTCCATACGCGTACGCGCAAAGCATAATGGGTAATTTCGCGTTCCATGAAAAAGGTCTATAAGGAGAGTGGGTTCCATCTTCACACACACACTGATACACACTCACACTCTCTCTCAATCAGTTTTCAGTTTTAGCTGCTTTATTAGCATGACAAATATTTGTACATTTGTTTTGCCAAAGAATTGCAGTGTTGATGCATTCAATCAAAACATGCAAAATGAGATTAATGCAAAGCAACAAAGAAAGAAAGAAAGAAGAGGAAAAAACTGTAATTGAAATACAAAAAAAGTAATCGCAATAATACAGTATGAAATTCTTCTAGTCGGATGGGCAGTTTCTCATAGCTTTACAGACACAAAGTTGTGATGTATATGTTTAATTTTATGATAAAACTTTTTCTAAATTGGAGAGCAGTTGTATGGTTTGGGTACTTATTGCTTTCTGGTTCTCCTTTGTGCTGTTTTTGACCCATCTGTGTGTTTACTGGGCTGTGTGCTAATGTTAGTGTTGGTCAGAGTGAATTTTACAGTGAACTTTTGTTCACCTTGACTCGGTTCATTTTGTGCTTTTTTCTTAGGTTTGTCTCATTAAAAAAAAAAAAAAAAAACAAATGTACATACACACACACACACACACACACACACACACACACACACACACACACACACACACACACACACACACACTTCAGCAGGTTGAAATTTCATGTCATTTACACATTGATCTATATTAGAACATATTAACAAGTAACCTAAAAATAAAAACATATTCCACGGTCAACAATTAAATGCATGACAATAAAAACAGCAGCTTGTGACACCGGAAGACAGAAGATCACAAAACACTGGAAAGGGCCGTAAGGTGAATAATGGAAATAATTTATTGACTATGTGTGATCATTTTAATTGAAAGGTAATTTTGATACTAATAAAAATGTTTTTAACTACATTAAAAACTAAATGACTGATTTCAATCAACACAAACAGAGATTGAGAAAAGAAGTTACGTGCAGCTCAAAGCATTATGGGTAGAATCTCTTGTGAGTTGATTCTGATTCATCAACACAGTTTTACTGATGATCCATTATGAACATTAAACCCAGGATAGAGCGGCTGAGTGAATGTGGTCTGGACTGTGTGGATGAGGCTCATTGTGTCAGAGACGCTGTAGAAGGACAGAGTTCCTGCACTGTGATCCACAAACACTCCTATTCTACTGCTGACGGACTTCACAGGGAGAACAGTCTCTATGTTATTGTAACTGAATGAGTATCTGGAGGGAAAGCAGATCAAACTCCAGGACTGATCATTAAATCCAAACCAACACTCTTTACCCCGTCCCTTCCTGCTGATGCTCTTATATGAAACTGATATAAACACTTCTTCTACACTCCACTCCTGCTCCCAGTAACAGCGTCCACACACACTCTCGCTACACAACACCTGATACCAATGATTAAATCTGTCTGGATGATCAGGATACGACTGATCTGTGTTAGTGAAAGTAATCACTCTGTTTCTCTCAGACAGACGGAGTCGTTTATTCACTGTGTTCAGATCCAGAGTGAGCTGATGGGAATCTGATGGAGATAAAACACATCAGAAACAGAAATTATGAATCTGTTTGATCTTTTCATGTAGCTGAACTCTTCATGTTCAGTGTATCATCAGTGTCTCAGTACAGATGAACAGATATCTGTGCACATCATCATTTACATCATCAGTTATAAAACTCTTCTTCCATCTTCTACAGGAAGAACATGAACACACTCAGTGAGTTTTTCTGCTTGTTTTCTTACTGACTTACATTGTAGGAAGTCCTTCCTGATCTTGGGAGCAATGTTGGTGAATGTGACTGTGGAAATCAACAGACATGAACAGTGTGATTCTCATGATCATAGATCCATTCCTAAGACATTTCTAATATGATGTTCTCTATGATATGAGATGATTATGGACTGGTTTCTGAGAGCAGATGAATCTGCAGGACTTTACCTCTGTCTGAGATCTTCTTGAGCTCCTCTTTGCAGAAATCCTCCAGTTTGTCTCTCAGCTGATGGACAGATTCTCTCAGACCATCAGAAGAGAAGAGAGAACTGAAGAGATCATCATTTACGTCTGTAGATTCAGGAGGTGCTGAGAGAGACTGGAAACTCTACAGAAAACAGAAATCAAACTCATCAGCTCCACACTTCACTCAATAACCTGCAGGGACATCAGATTTGTGCGGCTCTTGTTGACCTGACTGATCTTTAGTAACTCAATCCAGCACTTTTACAGCATCAGCTGTATTCTTCTCATATTCATTAAATCTCATTAGAGCTACAGATTATTGTATTTGCCACTTTAATTAAAACTATATGTGAACCTTATGTGATTTCCTAGTGATCCCAACTTCTTCACTTCATCATTGGGATCTTCATGGTCAAATTCATCAATGTGTTACAGGCAAAAAAAAAATCATGTTTGATAATCACCTGATCCAGTTTTGATGAACATTGCTTAGAATCAGAGTTCACTGATTTCACCATGACGCAATGAATCAGAAGGAAAAATGAGGTTAAAAGCTAAAATGTTAGTGAAGTTTTGAACTGTCGGTGGCGCTAGTGGTGTTTGACAGCTAAATGTATCTTCCAGAAGAGAGAGCTCAGAGAAATGATTCCTAAGTGATTTCCAGAGCTGAAAGCCATTTGTAAGCGGCGTCTCTTTCAGAAGAAGATGATTATTACTTATGATTATATAATAAGACACTCATGAAATGTTTCTCTGTGAGTCTCTGTCACAGCAGGATCTGCTCAAGTCCACTCTGACCCTGTTCTTCTAGATCTGTGTTACCTGCAGGAACTGGATGTGATCCTGTGTGTGTGAAAGCTGCCCCAGCTCAGCGTCTCTCCTCCTCAGATCATTGATCTCCTGCTCCAGTCGCTCCAGTCGTTCTTCAGCTCGACTCACTGCAGTCTTTTCCTGATCTCTGATGAGTCGTATCAGCTCAGAGCGGCTTCTCTCAATGGAGCGGATGAGCTCAGTAAAGATCCTCTCACTGTCCTCCACTGCTGTCTGTGCAGAGCGCTGTTAGGACACACAGTGATTCAGCTTCAGTGAGTCTGAACTGAGACGGAGACAAACTTCTCTTCTTCTCCAGACTCACCTTCTGAGACTCCACAGTCTCTCTCAGCTGCTGGAGATCTTTCTCTCTCTGCTGGATTCTCTGCTGGAGCGTCTTCTGCATCTCCTTCAGCTGCTCCTGCAGGACAAACAGATGAGAGTGAATCTCACAGAAAACTACTGGAACTAAATCATCATGTGATCAGATGAAGAATCCAGTAAACCTAGGGTTGAGTTACTTATCTCAACTGATAACCAATGGCTGTATCACACCAATGGCATCCAGAAGTGATGATCGGTTACAATCATCATACATTAATTATCATAAAGCATAAGGAGTGTTTAACAATATTTCATCAGTGTTTAGTTTTAAATACCTGTTTCTCTGTCCTCTGTGCTGCAGCTGAAACAGTCTCATGGTTTTTATGTTCATCCATACACAGCACACATATACATTTCTGGTCAGTTAGACAGAAAATCTCAAGGAGCTTCTCATGTTTCTGGCAGATCATCTCCTGCAGTCGTCCAGTGGCATCAATCAAATTGTGTCCATTTCCTTTAAACCAGCTCTCGTGTTGTTCGAGGTGATTCTGACAGTAAGAGTTCAGACACATCAGACAGGACTTGACGGCTTTGTATTTTCTTCCAGTACAGACGTCACACTGCACATCACCAGCTCCAGCGTCACAGTCAGCAGAGAATCTGGTCTTCTTCAGTTTCTCCACCACTTCAGCCAGCATGGTGTTTCTAGCTAAAGCAGGTCTTGGACTGAAGGTCTGTCTGCACTGAGGGCAGCTGTAGACTCTCGTCTGATCCTCCTGATCCCAGCAGTCTGTAATACAGCTCTTACAGTAACTGTGTCCACACTGGATGGTCACTGGATCCTTCAGGAGATCCAGACACACTGGACACATGAACTCATCCTGAGAAAATCTGGCTTCTGCCATTTTACTGCAAGAATACAGAGACACAAACTCACAACAGCTCAACTACACTTCAGTTTCTCTTTCCCTGAACTCACATGTTTCCTGTTTCCTGGTTCTGTGTTTAAGAGACGTGTGTAAAATAGGTGTGTCTGTGAGTCTGTAAAGCAGATTTCTCTTTGCTGTTGAGTTTAGTTTCGACACACTTGACTGTTATTAAAATAAATGCAAAGACCATGACTAGTTTATTCAGAAATGAAACTAAACTCTGTAGGAAAGTGACTCTCCTGCACTAGGAATGGGGAACCCTGATAATGAAATGTCTAGTAGATACACTTGTCAATTTGTAAAAAAAATAAAATAAAATGTATTTCTTATTTACTTGTTCCATTTTTTTTTTAAATGTTTTTTTGTTCTGTCACTGTCATTTCGTTACACTGTTGAAGCGTTTGTCACAAAAACAAATTCCTCATATGTGTAAACATACCTGGAAATAAACGGCCATCTTGCACCCTCTTTAAAGCCACCTAATTAACAACCCCAACTCACACTGGAACCTCCGTCTGTCTCTGGGTGTTTTCACACCTGGTCATTTGAAGGGGTCTGAACATGTTCCGCTGGATTTTGCCCTTATGTCAGCATCCAAAATATAGCAGACCTTTCTAAAGCAAACCAAGACCATCTCAGGAGGTGGAGGTGGCCTGAGTATGGTTCGCTTTCAGCTATTATTAAATAGCCTTCAATACTGTGATGCGACAGCACCTAAGCGGCCAGGAGACCCCTCAGGGTGACCTGGCTGGACATCCATGAAATTCCCTGTAGTGCTGTGCCAGGCCTGATGATCAAGGAGGCTCCCGCAGAAACCTGTGGAGGAGCCCTCTCGTTTGTTAGTCCCTCACTCGCCTTATACTTCCCCAATGTTGCATCAGCGAAATCCTGGACATTCTTGGAGGGAGAGGGATTAAGAGATTTCTCTACTTGCATCACCAGCTACTTGCAGTTGATTGCCCAGCTCGCTTTCCTTTGCAAACACTTATTAGGGATTGAAATCGGGGCTCAAGCCAAGCCTGGGGTTCAAGCCTCTGTTGAGGACAGCAAACCAAGTTCATTTACAATTAACCATCAGGACTGAATGGGCAGGTGAAGTTGTGAAATGCATGACAAAAAAAATTAAAAATAAAGACACCAGAAGACAAAAGAACACATAACCCTGACTACATAAGGTGAATATTGAAAATTATTTATTGACTGTTTGTTATCATTTGAATTAAGAGATAATTATGATAGTGATAATAAAAATTGTTAATGTTACACTTCATTAAAAACTAGATGACTGATTTCAGTCAATGCAAACAGTTTGAGAAAAGCACAGAAACACATGGTCACTCAGCAGGACTCAAACAAACTGATCTTACTGTCTATATGAGGATTTATTACACACATTTATTCTGACATGTTATTTCACTGACAGAAGTTCAGCGGCAGTATTAATGTCATGAAGAGAAAAGAAGACACACTGTAACATCTCACTGTTGCTGATTCATCATGCAGCTCAAAACATTATGGGTAGAATCTCTCGTCAATCTATTCTGATTTATCAACACATCTTCACTGATGATCCAGAACCAAACCAAAACCCAGAATAGAGCGGCTGAGTGAATGTGGTCTGGACTGTGTGGATGAGGCTCATTGTGTCAGAGACGCTGTAGAAGGACAGAGTTCCTGCACTGTGATCCACAAACACTCCTATTCTACTGCTGATGTGCTTCACAGGGAGTGCAGTCTTTATCTTATTGTGACTGAATGAGTAACTGAACGGAGTGCAGCACAAACTCCAGGACTGATTATTAGATCCGAACCTACACTCATAACCCCATCCCTTCCTGCTGATGCTCTTATATGACACTGATATAAACACTTCTTCTCCACTCCACTCCAGCTCCCAGTAACAGCGTCCACACACACTCTCTCTACACAACACCTGAGGATACACATCAAATCTGTCTGGATGATCAGGATACGGCTGCTTTGTGTTAGTGTAAGTAATCACTCTGTTGTTCTCAGACAGACGGAGCCAATTATTCACTGTGTTTGGATCCAGAGTGAGCTGATGGGAATCTGATGGAGATAAAACACATCAGAATCATAAATAATGAATCTGTTTGATCTTTTCATGTAGCTGAACTCTTCATGTTCAGTGTATCATCAGTGTCTCAGTACAGATGAACAGATATCTGTGCAAATCATCATTTACATCATCAATTATAAAACTCTTCTTTCTCCTTCTACAGGAAGAACATGAACACACTCAGTGAGTTTTCTGTTGGTTTTCTTACTGACTTACATTGTAGGAAGTCGTTCCTGGTTCTGGGAACAATGTTGGTGAGTGTGACTGTGGAAATCAACAGACATGAACAGTGTGATTCTCATGATCCTGCATCTATTCCTAACACATTTCTAACATGATGTTCTCCATGATATGAGATGATGATGGACTGGTTTCTGAGAACAGATGAATCTCCAGGACTTTACCTCTGTCTGAGATCTTCTTGAGCTCCTCTTTGCAGAAATCCTCCAGTTTGTCTCTCAGCTGATGGACAGATTCTCTCAGACCATCAGAAGAGAAGAGAGAACTGAAGGCATCATCATTTACGTCTGTAGATTCAGGAGGTGCTGAGAGAGACTGGAAACTCTACAGAAAACAAAAAATCAATAATATTTCAGCCCCACACTTCTCCCAATTACCTGCACCAACATCAGATTTGACTCAACTGATGTTTAGTAAATCACCTCAATGCAGCACTTTCACAGCATCAGCATCATTCTTCTCATATTCATTCACATTACAGCTACAGATTATAGTATTTGACACTTAAAATAAAACTATATGTGAGCCTTATGTGATTTCCTAGTGATCCCAACTTCTTGTTCACTTCATGTTTGGGATTTTCATGGTCACATTCATCAATGTGTTACAGGCAAAGAAAAAAAAAGAAAAAAAAAGATCAAGTTTGATAATCATCTGATCCAGTTTTGATGAACGTTACTTAGAATCTGTACTATTGAATTCACTGATTTCCCTGAAATGTAATGATTCAAAATGAAAAATTAGATAAAAAGTTGAAATATTAGTAAAGTTTTGAACTGTTGGTGGCGCTAGTGGTGTTTGACAGCTAAATATATCTTCCAGAAGAGAGAGCTCAGAGAAATGATTCCTAAGTGATTTCCAGAGCTGAAAGCCATTTGTAAGCGGCGTCTCTTTCAGAAGATGATCAGATGAGAGTCTGACTGATGATTATATAAGAAACAGTCGAGCGACAGAGAAGGACAGCAGTTTGTAAGTGTTTTTGCCTCGTTTTGTCATTAGACTACTGCGTGATCATCGGTTGCTAGGGAAACTTTGCTTTAATTACTGTGTGTCTTACCCTGGTAAATACGTGTGAATTGTGGCGTTTGGTTTTGCGTTTGCCTATCGCGGGACTGGACAGTTTCGGTCTGCTAAATAGGGAGGCGTGACAAAAGCCAGTAAGCCGGTAAAAAGTACTTAAAGAGCTGTTCTGTAAGCGCTTGTCAGAAGAAACAGTCGAGCGACAGAGAAGGACAGCAGTTTGTAAGTGTTTTTGCCTCGTTTTTGTCATTAGACTACTGCGTGATCATCGTTGCTAGGGAAACTTTGCTTTAATTACTGTGTGTGTCTTACCCTGGTAAATACGTGTGAATTGTGGCGTTTGGTTTTGCGTTTGCCTATCGCGGGACTGGACAGTTTCGGTCTTCTAAATAGGGAGGCGTGACAAGCTGACTTCAATCACAGGTAATTAGGCAAATATATAAGTGGTAGGTGACACCGCGGCAGCGGTCGCGGCAGCCCTCGTGTGAAGCCTCCTCGTGTGAAGACCGACGAGTGTAAAGACCATCGACTCTACCTGCGCGACTCCACCGAGCAAGGACACCGACAGGGCACTTGAGTACTGCTTTTCTCCCCTTCAATTTTTGTACAGCTCGTCCTCAAATACTTATTTTGGTCACTTGTAGTCACTATGTGCTTTCAGATCTCTACTATCACTACTAACACTCGGAGAGCACGCTATGTACGTCGAAGGAAGGCCTGCCTGACAAATATAAGGCCTGTCCCTCTGACCTCTACTCCAACGCTCTCTATTCCACTTGGTCTCTGGAACTGCCAGTCCGCTGTTAACAAAGCAGACTTCATTTCTTCTATTGATACTCATTCTGGTCTCAGCCTCATGGCACTGACTGAGACCTGGATCAAACCTGAGGACACTGCCACTCCCGCAGCCCTCTCCTCTCATTTCACTTGTTCCCACACCCCTCGTACGACTGGGAGGGGTGGAGGTACTGGTCTCCTTATATCGAAAGATTGGAAATTTGATCTTCAACCACCACCTACAGGTAACGTTTCATTTGAATCACATGCTGTTACTGTAACCCACCCTTTTAAAATCCACTTTGTGGTCATTTATCATCCCCCAGGTCAATTGGGAAACTTCTTGGAGAAGTTGGACGTGCTGCTATCAAACTATCCTGAAGATGGTACTCCTCTGGTACTGCTCGGTGACTTCAACCTCCACCTAGATAAACCCCAGGCTGCTGACTTCAACACTCTGCTCGCCTCATTTGATCTCAAGCGAGTCTCTACTACAGTGACTCACAAATCGGGCAACCAACTGGACCTCATCTACACGCGCTGTTGCTCAGTGGACAACACTTTAGTTACACCACTGCACACCTCAGACCACTTCCTCATTACTGCTAATCTAGCACTTACACCTGAAGCGGCACACGCTCCAACGCGGGTCACCTTTCAACGGAACCTACGCTCACTCTCTCCATCTCGCCTATCCTCTGTGGTTGCATCCTCACTTCCTTCACTCTCGCACTTTTCAGCTCTGGACACGAAGAGTGCTACGGACACTTTTTGTTCCACTCTGACCTTTTGCTTGGACAACTTTTGCCCACTGTCGTCTAGACCAGCACGCACCACCCAATCTGCCCCTTGGCTGTCCGATGTACTCCATGAACATCGCTCTAAACTCAGGGCTGCAGAGAGGAAATGGCTTAAATCAAGAAACTCTACCGACCTCAGTGTGTATCAGTCTCTCCTCTCTTCCTTCTCTGCAAACGTCTTCACTGCTAAAGCATCATATTACCACGACAAGATTAACAACTGTTGTGACGCTTGGACACTCTTCAAAACCTTCTCTTCTCTTCTTAATCCGCCTCCACCTCCTCCTCAATCAACTCTGACAGCTGATGACTTTGCAGTTTTCTTCACAAATAAGACAAGAACCATCAGTGACCAATTCTCCACACCGCAGACTGAGGATAACTTCACAACGACTAATGCTCACTCGTTCTCCTCCTTCTCTCCACTCTCAGAGACGGACTTCACCAAACTTATCCATCAAATCCACCCTACAACCTGCAAAATTTATCCGATCCCCACTCACCTCCTTCAAGCGATTTCTTCTTCAATCATACCTTCACTTACTCACATTATCAACTCCTCTCTTCACTCTGGAACATTTCCCTCAGCATTTAAGCAGGCTCGGGTAAGCCCACTGCTGAAGAAACCATCTCTAAATCCAGCACTTCTAGAAAACTACAGACCGGTATCCCTTCTTCCATTCATTGCAAAGACACTCGAACGAGCTGTGTTCAACCAGCTCTCTATGTTTCTTGTACAGAACAACCTCCTGGACAGCAACCAATCTGGCTTCAAAAGTGGCCACTCAACTGAGACTGCCCTGCTCTCGGTTACTGAAGCCCTGCGACTGGCAAGAGCAGCTTCAAAATCCTCAGTTCTCATTTTGCTGGACTTGTCTGCTGCTTTTGACACTGTTAATCACCAGATTCTCCTGTCCACCCTCAGAAAGATGGGCATCTCTGGAACCGCTCTCCAGTGGCTTAACTCCTACCTTTCTGATAGATCCTTCATGGTGTCTTGGAGGGGTGAAGTTTCTAAGTCACAACAACTTGCTACTGGGGTTCCTCAAGGCTCAGTACTTGGACCGCTTCTCTTCTCCATCTACATGACATCATTAGGATCTGTCATTCAGAAGCATGGCTTTTCCTATCACTGCTATGCTGATGACACTCAACTCTACTTCTCATTCCAACCAGATGACCCGACGGTAGTTGCTCGCATTTCAGCCTGTCTGAGTGACATTTCTAGCTGGATGAATGACCATCACCTTCAGCTCAACCTTACTAAGACTGAACTGCTGGTGGTTCCAGCTAACCCATCGTTTCATCACAACTTCTCTATACAGCTGGGTTCGTCAACCATAACTCCTTCCAGGACATCCAGAAACCTAGGAGTTGTGATGGATCATCAGTTAAGCTTCACAGACCATATTGCTACAACGACCCGGTCCTGCAGATTTGCCTTATACAACATTAGGAAGATTAGACCCTTCCTGTCAGAGCAAGCCACCCAACTTCTTGTCCAAGCTCTTGTTCTCTCCAGACTGGACTATTGTAATGCTCTTCTGGCGGGCCTTCCTGCATGTACTATCAAGCCTCTACAACTGATCCAGAATGCAGCAGCGAGGGTTGTCTTCAATGAGCCAAAAACAGCTCATGTGACTCCTCTCCTCATCAGGTTACACTGGCTACCAGTAGCCGCTCGCATCAAATTCAAGGTACTGATGCTTGCCTACAAGACGACCACTGGCACGGCGCCAACATACCTAAACTCACTAGTTCAGTCTTATGCGCCCTCCAGAAGTTTGCGCTCTGCAAGTGAACGACGTCTTGTGGTGCCATCCCAAAGAGGTTCAAAATCACTCTCACAGACTTTTTCCTGGACTGCGCCCAGCTGGTGGAATGACCTCCCGATCTCAATTCGAACAGCTGAGTCTTTACTCATTTTTTAAAAAACATCTAAAGACTCATCTTTTTTGCCTGCACTTAACCAACTAATACTAGTACTTACCTTTTCTTTTTCTTGTCTATCATATTCAAAAAAAAAAAAAAAAAAAAAAACCCTGGCTACGTGTTCTGTACTAGACTAACTGAGACTTGTCATAGCACTTGTATACCGTTGTTGTTCTCTCGTTGATCTGATTGTTTCTACTGTTCTCATTTGTAAGTCGCTTTGGATAAAAGCGTCTGCTAAATGATTAAATGTAAATGTAAATGTAAGACACTCATGAAATGTTTCTCTGTGAGTCTCTGTCACAGCAGGATCTGCTCAAGTCCACTATGATCCTGTTCTTCTAGATCTGTGTTACCTGCAGGAAATGGATGTGATCTTGTGTGTGTGAAAGCTGCTCCAGCTCAGCGTCTCTCCTCCTCAGATCATTGATCTCCTGCTCCAGTCGCTCCAGTCGTTCTTCAGCTTGACTCACTGCAGTCTTTTCCTGATCTCTGATGAGTCGTATCAGCTCAGAGCAGCTTCTCTCAATGGAGCGGATGAGCTCAGTAAAGATCCTCTCACTGTCCTCCACTGCTGTCTGTGTAGAGCGCTGTTAGGACACACAGTGATTCAGCTTCAGTGAGTCTGAACTGACACGGAGACAAACTTCTCTTCTTCTCCAGACTCACCTTCTGAGACTCCACAGTCTCTCTCAGCTGCTGAAGATCTTTCTCTTTCTGCTGGATTCTCTGCTGGTATGTCTTCTGAGTCTCCTTCAGCTGGTGCTGGAAGATAAACAAATAATAGTAATAATAATAATAATATTTTTTTACATTTAGCACTTTACATGGAAGGGGGTATCTCCTTAACCACCACCTGTGTGCAGCATCCACCTGGAAGATGTGATGGCAGCCATATTGTGCCAGAACACCCACCACACACCAGTTTATTGGTGGAGAGGAGACAGAGAGATTAAGCCAATCGGTAGATATGGGGATGGTTATGAGGCCATGATGGTCAGAGGCCAATGTGCAAATTTGGCCAGGATGCCGGGGTTACACCCCTACTCTTTTTCGAAGGACATTGTGGGATTTTTAGTGACCACAGAGAGTCAGGACCTCGGTTCACAAACTCATCCAAAGGACATTGCTTTTTACAGTATAGTGTCTTTGTCACTATACTGGGGCATTAGGACCCACACAGACCACAGGGCACCCCCAGCTGGCCTCCCTAGCACCTCTTCCAGCAGCAACCTAGTTTTCCCAGGAGGTCTCCCATCCAGGTACTGACCAGGCTCAACCCTGCTTAGCTTCAGTGGGTGACCAGTCTTGGGCTACAGGGTGATATGGCTGCTTTTCTGTGATAGTAAATGTCACAGAAACTACTGGCACTAAATCATTCTGTGAACAGATGTATTTACAGCAGTAAATCCAGCTGTAGGTTCAAACTCCAGAAGTGATGATTGGTTACAATCATTGTACATGAATTAACATGAAGATCAAGACAAGGGGAAGTTGTGGCCTAGTGATTAGAGAGTTTGACTCCTAACCCTAAGGTTGTGGGTTCGAGTTTTGGGCCGGCAATACCACGACTGAGGTGCCCTTGAGCAAGGCACCGAACCCCCAACTGCTCCCTGGGCGCTGCAGCATAAATTGCTGCCCACTGCTCCGGGTGTGTGTTTGTGTGTGTGTGTGTTTGCACTTTGGATGGGTTAAATGCAGAGCACGAATCATGGTCACCATACTTCTGATTATGGGTCACCATACTTGGCTGTATGTCACGTCTTTGTCACTGTCAAGATTATCCCTCTGGGGTCGAAGACTGCACCGGTGTGGTCCATCTCATTTTTTCTTCATGACCGCAAAAGAACAAAAAATACTCTGTCATATCTTACAAATAAGTATAAGGTATCGTTTGAAACCACAAAGGGCCTACTTTTATTTGTGTATAGTCATAATAACAACAAAACAACGTGCTTTTGTAAAATAAAGAAAACAAACAGGGTGCGCTGTCTGCCGTCTCTGTCATCTCTCTTCACAGACACATAAATAAAACAACCTGAATCTCAGCGAATAGTTGCCTCACAGACATGAGAAATATATGTATAGGAAGCTTGAAATGTCTACTTTTAAATTAAGTCATGTCAAAAGCAAATATTCTCTGATAAAGTAATCTGTATGAAACCAATGCAAGCTCCAGTTTTTCCTGTCTAAACTCATCTCTAAGCCGATCCCCTTTTTTAAATTGTAAACATCCACATGCGACACACGCACATGTAAATACCCACATCACCTCCGTTACAAACCTAAAGATTCATCAAGTTCATCTCGGCTTATTTTCATTTCTGGAAGAAGAGAAGGAATAGCCCATGCACTGAGAGGAATAACCCAGAATTTATGCACAGCTTGATCCAGTGGAGGGTATCATTCTATTGAGTAGCCTAAGATTAGCCTTAGAGTAGCCTAAGTTATTGTGGCATAACTTGTAAACATTCTACTAGTTAGACTTTTCCCAAACTATAATTCCTGACTACCTGAAATCAAGTGAAACATTCTGAAATACGTGTCATTTTGTTGCATCTTAATATCCCACAATGCCAGGATGTTTTTTTTTTATGTTTAATAAATGATAAAACCACAAGAAATAAAATTAGTATGAGTGTTAACACTATGAATGTTAAAGTATAGGATACTCTATGAATGTTAAAGTTTAGTTTTAGCATAATGATGTGTTACTGTTCAAGTCTCTGTGTTTAGATCAGTAAGTTCATGTGTATTTGACCTTCACTGTGTATATTTTGATTATACTGTGTTGTAAATAAAATACAAATAATCAAAACCCCCATTATTTTACTCTCCTCACATTATTTGTTACCAGCTTCACAGACACATTACTGACTGATGGCTCAGTAGGGCAGGGCCCTTCGTCTCTCAGGTGTGAATGCCTAAATATTCATGGCCATTGTCACTCTCTCGCATACACCTCTCTAACACAAATAATTTCTTACAAAAGTTAAATCAATATAATGTTTTCTGTGAATAAGTTAACATTTTGTAGCAAAAACTCTAGTCTACCACATCCAGTTCTCAAAAGTCTTGTGAACAAATGTTCTGTATGTGTTTTATGGCATTATTTCAGTGACTTTAAAGTTTTAGTTTTCACTAACCATGCGTAAACATTGCTTTCTCAAAAACACAATCATGTACATACATGCTGCTCACATATTATTGTAGACCAGTTTGTGCTGATTACTGTCACGCTTATGGACTTGTTTTGTGTGTTTTCTCCCCATGTGCTCCTAGTCCCAGTTTCTCCCTCTCGTTGATTAGTAATTTGGTTTAGGTGAGTCTTGTCAATTACCCTCATATAGTCATGTATTTAAGTCCCGGTCCTTGCTGTTTGTTCGTCCCCCTAGCCCATAAGGACCTGCCTTTTGTGGAGGATGCAGTTGAGTTTAGCTAGCTCGCCATTCTAGTGGCATTCGACGATGCTGCGCTGAACTCACTGTTCTGGATCGGGGCTAGCTACTACCGCCCAGTCAACCTCCCAGACACCACTGGACTGAGCCTCTATCCCCGATCCAGAGCACAGCCAGACCCAGAGCCCAGCCCACCATCACCCAGCTGCACAAAGCTCAAGCCCGAGCCCACCACAACCAATGAGCCATCGCCGAATGGAACAACATTGCTGAGGATTGCCACGGAGCCGGAGCTGCAAGTAACGTCAAACCAGGTGCGAGAGCCGGCTACAACTCCTGCTAAGAGGGAAAGAGCCATAAACAGCAAAAGCATGGAGAGGAGCTGTGCCCCCTGCACCATGGCTGAGGGTGAGCTTATTGTGGATCTGGGACAGTGGTACGCTGAGGGGGGTCCCGAATTGGATTTAGGGGCAGACCTGCCTCCTGTCCTTCCTCCTTCGTCAGAGCCCTCTGTCAGTTCCGTTCCCACGTCCAATTCACTCCAAAGCCCTAAGATGACAGCAGCAATCTCCTTAACCTCAGCCCAGAAGAGGAGAATGAGGCAGAAAAAACTGTTGGCTCAAGCCCCTGACCAGAGTTGAGAGATGGCTCAAGCCCCTGACCAGAGTCGAGTGATGGCTTCAGCCCCTGACCAGAGTCGAGTGATGGCTCCAGCCCCTGACCAGAGCCCAGAGAGGGCTCCTGTTCCCATGTTCAGCCCAGATAGAGCTGCGGTTCCCGCGTCCAGTCAGGGAGGGCCTTTAGATCCCGAGTCAAGCCCAGAGAGGGGCCCTGTTTCCACATCCAGCCCAGAGAGGGCTGCGATTCCCACGTATGGCCCAGGGAGGGCCACAGATCCCGATTCTAGCCCAAGGAGGGCTCCTGTGTCCATGTCAAGTCCAGAGAGTAATGCGGTTCCCACATATGGCACAGGGAGGGCCTCAGTTCCCGAGTTTAACCCAGAGAGGGCTCCTGTTCCTGAATATGGCCCTGAGAGGGCTTCCATTCCCAAGATTGTCCCAGAGAGGGCTCCTGTTCCTGTATTAGGTTCCAGAGTGCTCCTGTCCCAAGATTGTCCCAGAGAGGGCTCCTGTTCCTGACTTCAGCCCCGAGAGGGCTCGTGTCCCTGAGTCCAACACAGAGAGGGCTTCTGTTTCCAAGTTTGGCCCAGGGAGGGAGTTTGCTTCTGATTACAGCCCTGAGATCCCGAAAGCTCAGAAATGCCTATACACCCACCCACCCTCAAACTACTGCCTCCTCCACCGCTGTATTCTGGCAGCCCCTCTGCTCACCCTCAGCCCACCACATGTTCGGTGGAGAATCCCTGGCCTCCGCCTCCAGCTTCTGAGTCCCAGACTCCACCTCGGCCCATCTACCCAGCGGCTCCACCATGGCTCCTAGCTCCTTCCTCTCCACTGTGGCCCATCAGTCCACTGATTTCACTGGGCTCCCTCGTACCTCCAGCTCCACCTTGGTCTGTTGTTGTCCATCCATTGCCTCGGGATTCCATTCCTCCGGCAGCGCCTTGTCCCTCTGTCCCTCCAGCTCTGTCAGGCTCCTCCTCGGTCCTCTGTTTCTCCGGCTCCACCGCAGCCTTCCAGGAGGGGGGCGATATGTAACGCTTATGGACTTGTTTTATGTGTTGTCTCTCCATGTGCTCCCCGTGACCCAGTTTCTCCCTCTCATTGATCAGTCATTTGGTTTAGGTGTGTCTTGTGAATTACCCTCATTTAGTCATGTATTTAAGTTCCGGTCCGTGCTGTCTGTCTTTGTCTGGTCTACAACATCATGTTCGTGTGTCAACAGCCTTTCCCTGTGTGAGCTACCCTGCATATTGGATTCTATTAAAGACTGTTCCTTTATCCACATCTCCATCATTCCTTCAAACACAGTGTGTGGCAATTACAGTGTAATCAGACTTTAGCTATTAATATGTTTTCAGGTCATGCACTTCTCCAGGGCCCCAAAACCCCCTCAGACTCCAGAGGGTTAAGGAGTGTTTCACACTAAAAGCATAAGTATTATAAGAGTGAAATTGACACAGATGTAGAGCTTCATACTGACATTGTTTCTGTGAAGAGAGCAGTTTTTTTTTGTGTGTGTGTGCCTGACAGTTGTATATTTTGTCAAAGAATGTGTGAATAGTTGATCAATTATTTTGTATTGCTTAATCAAAGGCTATTTTATGACTTATTGTTTTGAAAAAGGTTTATGGTGCATTATCAGCAAACAGTAAACTCTTCTAGTAGTTGCTGTTCATTTCTGCTGCTGTGTGCAGTGTGAATGCTGTTAATATGGATGCCGATATAAACACATGAAATATTTCATCGGTGTTTAGTTTTAAATACCTGTTTCTCTGTCTTCTGTGCTGTAGCTGATACAGTATCATGGTTTTTATGTTCATCCATCATACACAGCACACATATACATTTCTGGTCAGTGAGACAGAAAACCTCAAGGATCTTCTCATGTTTCTGGCAGATCATCTCCTGCAGTCGTCCAGTGGCATCAATCAAATTGCCATCCACTTCAAACAAACCATCCTCTCGTTTTATTCGATTCTAACATTAAAATAACAATACACACAAAACAGAAATTAATACACGGCTTTGTATTTTCTTCCAGTACAGACGTCACACTGCACATCTCCAGCTCCAGCGTCACAGTCAGCAGGAAAATTAGTATTCTTCAGTTTCTCCACCACTTCAGCCAGCATGGTGTTTCTAGCTAAAGCAGGTCTTGGACTGAAGGTCTGTTTGCACTGAGGGCAGCTGTAGACTCTCGTCTGATCCTCCTGATCCCAGCAGTCTGTAATACAACTCTCACAGTAACTGTGTCCACAGGGAATGGTCACTGGATCCTTCAGGAGATCCAGACACACTGAACACATGAACTCCTTCTGATTCACTGAAATTCTGGCTTCTGCCATTTTGCTGCATGAACACAGAGAAAAAAACACAAAACAGCTCAATCACACTTCACTTTTTTCTTTCCCTGAAGTCATGTGATTTCTGGTTCTGTGTTTGAGTTACGTGTGTAAAACATTTGTTTTCGTCTCTGTAAAGTGGGTTCCTCATTTCTGCTCCCGTAGAGCCTCATTCCTGTTGAGTTTAGTTTTGACACAGTTGGCTGTTATTAAAGTAAATGCAAAGATTGACTAGTTGATTCAGGTGCGTTTAAATCAGATCAAACTAAACTAGGAATGTGGAATCTTGATAATCAAATGTCCACTAGATGTCAGTCTCAGACAAACACTCAAAGAACACAAGAGAAGCAGGACAACGCTGCAATAATACTGGATCCAAATTACTACACTTGAACTGCAGGACTTGAACTTTACAAATCCTTCATGATCAGACAGATGGATCTGTTTTCTAAAAGGAGTGGTGCTTCAATTCCCCCCTTCCCCCCACTCGCTCACTCACTTACTTATGTAATTTTAGTAACATTTAAAAAAATGTGTGAGTGAAGAATGTGTGAAACCCCAACAATTACAGTGTGTGTTTAACTGAGTTTCTTTACAACTTTAGAATTCAAAAAGCTCCTGCTGTCGCCAGCACTTGTGCTCTTAAACACACACACTTGTGCATGTGAATGAAGCGTTGTGGTCTGCTGGTGTCCATCAGAGCGATATATTCCTTAGAGATCGATCAGACTCTGTCTTTGCTCTGCCCTTCAGCTGTTTTCTCTGTGAAGGACTGAGTGTTTTCTCTCTGTGTGTTTGTGCAGGTTTTGGGGACGCCATCGGAGGAGACATGGCCAGGTGTTCACTCTCTCCCGCACTTCAAACCAGGTAAACGTCCTGTTCATCTGTAAATGACACACGGTGGCATGCCCTTGACACAGTAAAAGTAACTGCTCTTATGGAAGTATTTTTTGCAATTAATTTGAACAGGTGCACAAAAAATAGCTGATTTGACTGCACTCAAGCATTCAAGATGCATTGCTTCAAGTTTGATATCAGTGGACATGGATTCACTCGAATGATTATCATTGATGGCAAATCTGACATATTTTGAGATGCAAAAATTGCCTTAAACACAAGACTATTGTATTGCTTTGGAATGGTGTGAGCTGAGATTACTGCACTTTTATATTAAATTAACCTAATTATATAAACATGCAAAAGGTTAAAAATAAACTTTGTGTACAGAATGTATCTGAAAATTATATTATTGTAAACTAAAGCTATTAAAAATTTGCTTTTGGTAAATGAAATAAAGCTAAAATAAAATATAAATATCGCATGAAAAGTTGAGCTTGTAGTTCTTAGTGCTTAAAAGTACTGAAAAGACTAAGCTAAAACTGAAATACATAATAAGATAAAAAATGAAACAAATTAAAATTAAGTTAAATACAAATAAATAAAAATATTAAAAAACTGAACTAAAAATGCAAAAGCTTGTAACAAAATAGGGCTGGGCGATATATATATAAAAAATTAAATCTCGATATTGTCAAAATTTTTACTATATATGAAATATATCTCAATATGTTTGCATTTGCATTTAAATAATAAAAAAAAAACTCTAGACCAAATGATCACTTACTGCTTTTTATTAAATTAACACGTTTATGTAACTCAAGTAGTGCAAAACAAGTACAGAAAGTGCATTCTTTCAACTTTTTTAGTGCATGCAATTCACAATTAACACTGTGCAACTGGGGGAAATAATTAAACTGGGATAAGTATTTTTTTTTTTTGTAAGTTTTTAGCTAAGAACACAAGTCTGTCTGTCTACTGTCTCTGGTATGTATATATATATATATATATATATATATATATATATATATATATATATATATATATATATATAAATACCAAAGACTTATACACTCTCTCTGTCTATATTATGAAAACTAGTAAAACAAATGAAAAATATTATAACAGTTAAATTCCTATTAGTAATTCCACATTGCCATAGCCTATGTTCCTCTATTCACACAACAGTGATTGAGTAAGTGCATTTATACAGTGACCACAATCGCAAACGGTACAGTCGAGATCTCATGACAGAACACAGACCGGCTGAATGATGCTTTCATTAGATCGCTAAACTCAAGTTTGATTGTTTTTCAGATCATCTGCGGCGCCGCTTCTGCAATGAGGAATGAGTGTTTGCGTGCGCATGGTTGCCAGATTGCTTAAAATAAGCAACACACCAGGAAGAAAATGTATCTATGTAACAGCGAAGCTCTGATTCGGGGATTTGAACTCTTGATATCTGGCAACCGCACTCATGAAAGCTGGAGTAGTAGAGTCGTGTAGAGCAGTCCGCAGTAACATGTTCCGTTTTTGGACGTTCAGCAAGTTCGTTTGGGAAAGTATGCTTGAATTTGAAATATTCGATATTCACGATATTTTCAAATTTTAAATCATTGTCAAAATTATTGTGATATTATCGCTAATATTCAATATATCGCCCAGCCCTATAACAAAATTACTAAAAGTAAAGTGTAAACTTTGTAAAGTGTAAAAGTTAATTCAGAATAATAATAATCAGTGTAATAGTAAATAAACAATACTAAAATAACACTGTTCATCATGCTAAAGGTCAAGTTAAATGCATTGCATTACGGTCTGTTGTTTTAATGCACATTTGACTGTGTCTGTTTTATCTTTATGCACACAGAAAATGTGCATGCTGCACTCATTCACATACTATATCTGTAGAAATAGCAAAAGTAGTATGTGATGCATGTTATTCTGAACTTTATAAAAGCAGAATAAAAAAGCATTTTTAAAACCTAAAAGCTTTATAAAAGCAGAAAGAAAGCTGACATACTACTCTCTTACTATTTCTGTCATATCTTCATAGAATAGTAAGATTAGTATGCTAGTATGCTATTCTCAGTTCATCCTTTTTGTTTTTATCATCTCTTTGGTATTATTTGATCGGACTGATAGATGTTTTTGACACAAAATTAGATAAAAATGCAAATAAATGAGATGTATAAATCTATAATATAATTTATATATATATATATATATATCATATATATATATATATATATATATTTATATATATATATTGTAGAAATGATATTACTAATTATAAAATTTATTTCTGACTGAATCAAACATGCATTACGATGAAGTCACATGACAACAGTTTCATGCAGCTCAGTGTGTAGTGTGCAGTGCACTAGTGTTGCATTGTGAACGGATCTAGTGAGAACACACTGCCCTCTGCTGAGCGACACTCCAGTGACGATGACGTCATCAGAGAGAGACAGACACCTAACAAGCCTGTTTTCAGAATAAAACTGTTACTCTAATAAAGATCTAATGGTCTCAGGTGTGAGATCAGAGCACAGATACAGAGAGCCGTTTAAGTCTAAACACTCCCGGTCCAGGTCTTCAAGGTGACCTTAAAAAACCCACATAAAAACAGCATTACTGCAGCCATGAGTGTCCCAGTGCAACCTTTAGACAGTAAATCCATCCTAAACACCATCTCTACTCTGTTAGTCTGTATATCACCATTATATTTGATCAGTAAAGATAAACGAGGTTGATGTGATGTAAACAAGAGTGTTATGTACATCAGTGTGAATGATATATGAACAAACCCCTCAGTAAAAGCTGTCTGAATATAGATGGGAATAAAACGTTATTTATTTTTTAAATAAAATGGGTAAATTTTGGTGTAATTGCTGATGAAGTGGAGAAACAAACTCACAGCTTTTAAAGAAATTCTACATGCACAAATAAAGCATCATAAAGTAAACACTTAAATGTTTTCTTTCCACTATCTCAGAATCGTCCAGTGCATGGAAAGAGAAGTGGTTTTGGCTGTAGTGTTATGTCTTAATTGAGGGCTGTCTGTTAATAATTGCATTGTTGTAGTTCAGTGCTGTAGCAGCAGAGGGCAGCGTTTACTGCACTTTTGCACTGTGAGCAGCTGAGATATCATAAAATACTCTATGAGAGCAGATAGGTGTTTTCTGCTTAGTAGAAATGCTTTTCTGTTGTGATGTTAATGAACACTTGCTGCTGATGAAGTGTTAAGAGATCAGTTGTGGGATGTTCATTTGCAGGTCATGGAGCTGTTGGGTTTCAGATACGGTGCATTGATTGGAAATGTGATCTGTGTGTGTGTGTGTGTGTGTGTGTGTGTGTGTGTGTGTGTGTGTGTGTGGTACTGAAACAAAGAGACTGAGTTCAGAATGACACAATAACATAATACATCCAGTCCACAGGAGGCCAAACTAATTAATCAAAATCTAGAACAAAAAGACTCTGTTCAGAATAACATACTAACATACTACTGATACTGTACTGCTAACATATTCTGCTCAAAAGTTAGGGATCAGAAATATTTTAATTAATTAAAGAAATATGCTTTTATTCATGAAGGATGCATTAAATTGATCAAGAGTGCCAGTAAAGACATTTCTAATGTTACTATATATATATATTTCAAATAAATGCAGTTCTTTTGAACTTTCTGTTCAACTGTGAATTCCTAAAAATAAAACGTGTCTCTGTTTCCACAAAAATATTTGTTTTCAACATTGATAATAATCAGAAATATTTCTTGAGCAGTAAATCATGATATTAGAATGATTTCTGAAGATCATGTGACACTGAAGACTGGAGTAATGATGCTGAAAATACAGCTGCGCATCACAGAAATAAATTACAGCTTACGATATAATCACATAGAAAACAGTTATTTGAAACGGTAATAATATTTCACAATTTGTACAGTGTTTTGATCAAATAAATGCAGCTTTGGTAATAGAAAAGACTTCTTCAAAAACATTGAAAAGTCTCACCTACCACACAAAGAGTGTACAGTGATGCACTGATGTGAATCCCATGATCTGTACTGTTTCAAATGCAATGTAT
>NC_056612.1:29215084-29225084 GCF_018340385.1 Cyprinus carpio | reverse complement strand
TTTAAACAGTAGTCAGTGTACAGTGTGTACTATGCAGTATGCAGTAGACAGATTGTTAGTATTCCATTCCTCCCTCCCGCCCTCCTTCATCAGTGTTTTACTCTCTCTGTCTCTGTCTCAGTTTGAGCTCACTGTGGTGATGCTGATGCTCAGATTCATGTGTTTCTGTCGTGTCACGCTTCACTTTCCCCGGAGAGCAGCACACTGACACGCTTTCCTGATTTACCAAACCCAAATACTCTGGAATTGGTTACCCTCAGCAGTGAGGAGCTCTGGGTTCTGATTGGTTGATGCACAGTTTTCAGATTGTTACAAAGTTTCAAACGAGCAGCATTTCAAAGAGTCAGAAGAACAGAAACTAGTCAAGCAGAACTGATGAAAAAGAGTAAAACATCAGTGTTTGTGATGATATTAAGCATAATGAAGAACAGAAGATAAATACTGAAGGTGTGTAGACACTTGACGTTCCAAACACTCAGTATTCAGTGCATAATAATGATTAAAAACAGTATATAGTCAACATGTGACCATGCAAATTGCATATTTAATTCTTTTCTTAATTCTAAATTTTAATTT
Source organism: Cyprinus carpio (assembly GCF_018340385.1). Classification (NCBI taxonomy): domain Eukaryota; kingdom Metazoa; phylum Chordata; class Actinopteri; order Cypriniformes; family Cyprinidae; genus Cyprinus; species Cyprinus carpio. The sequence goes on along the minus strand of NC_056612.1, from coordinate 29,224,508 downwards.
AATTTTTATGTCAAATTGTTGTTTGGCCGTCCAATCAAATAATGATTCAAAAATAAATGTTTTGAGAAACAGAAACTTCTGTTTTCAGATATTTTATTGAATACATGTGCAAACTTGAGATTTACTGTAGAAACACTGTAAACCGTCCGTGTTTGTCATTCTTTGATGCCTTTACTTCCAAATCTCACAATTCTGACTTTTCTCCTAAGACATCTAAATTTATGTCCCATAATTTTTTCCCTTAATTGTGAATTTATCTCTTACACATTTTTTCTCTGAATTCTGAGCTTATATCTCGCAATTATGATTTTTTTTTTTCACAGTTATTTCTACAGTTATCTCTTAAGTTTTCCCAAGGACTGAGTTTTCCAATGATTTTTTCCCTAAGAAATTTAAATTAAAATTTCGCAAATTATCTTGAGTTTAGATCTTGCCATTTTAGCTTTTTCTCTCGCAATTCTAATTTTTTTCCCTCTATATTCTGTTTTTTTTTTTTTTTACTTAATTTTTTACTAAATTCAAAAATCAAAAAAAAAATACTACTATTTTCATCAAAAAAACTTTCTCCTATTATCTACCATAATAATATACATACTAATAAATTGATATCTCACAATTCTGACTGTTTTTGAGGGAAAAAAAATTGAATTGTGAGATAGAAAGTTTTTATTGTTTCATTCTGCGGTGAAAACAAGCTTTCATACATTTGTGTTCAGCTCTCACAGAAACATGATGATTCAGGCTGGTTTTGGTCTTTAGAGCAGCTCAAGGCCTTCTGTCGTGTCTAATATGACACGTATCTATAATCCAGACGTCAGACCTCCATAAAGGACGCTGACGGCCGCTGATCTGCTGTAAGGCCTCCATTAGCAGGCAGCACAGCTATAGCACACACACTTCTCTCTCCACAACATAAAAAAAGCATCCGCCTTAGACAAACGAGTCTTAATAATGAGAGAACGAGGTTTTTAATTTGCCAGATTATCAGCTCAAACCAAACCAATCCTGATATCAGCTCACAGGAGCCCGAGCGAGAAGGACGGGGGGGCGGGGCTCCGGTGAGGAGGCGGAGCTCTGACACACACACAGCGCAGAGCTGCTTTTGAAGCAGAAGAATGAAGGGAAATTAATTCTGTTGTTTCATACACGCTTGCAGTTCTATCACAAAAGAGAGCGGCTGCTGCTGGGGAGGACGCACGTAATTAACATTTCAGCTCGGGCTTTGATTGATACGACAAATGCAGCAGGAATTATGACATTTATTAAATGAAATTTAATGCAAGTGCTGATGTGTTTATTTATTATGGTTTTATGTCTTTATTAGAGCTGTTTGTTAAGTTCAAGCGTCATTTTTCTTGGTAAAAACCACTTTGCAAACATATAGGAAAGCTCATTTACTCCCATAATTATTTAATATTAGTTCATATATTTTCCCTTCTACATACTCATCCATTTCTCGATATATTTATTTTATGTATTATTTTCTATTATGTTTATATTCATTATATTTATTTTCTATTATTTAATATAGAAATATATATATATACACACACACACACACACACAGTATGAGTACAATGTGTCGTTTGTGTTTATAGTTATATAAAATTTATTAATTAATATATTTTTCTTCAACAATATCTACATCTATTATTTTTTTATATTTATTATATATTATTTATATTAATATATTGCGCACACACACACACATATAATTTATTTTTATTTTTTTCTTAAAAATACTCTACATGTAAATTTATATAAAAAAAATTTTTTTAATAATAATACAAAAAAATACTAAACCCCATTATGATTTTTTAATAATAATGTGAACTTGAACATATGCTTCTATAGACAACCTATATCAAGTAATAATCTAATGTATTATTTGAAATCAATACAGAAAAAAATGGGGAAAAAAAAACATTGATTGTTCATTATTATTAGAGTTTTGTTTTGAAAATATTATAAAAGTGCATCATATATTTCTGGGATTCTGAATTGCATAGCTATAGATGTATTAATTTCCAGCTATATTTTTCTTGGTCATCATCATAATTGAATAGTTTTCTCTCCTTGTCTTTCACATGATGATGATGATGATGTGATATGACACATTATCATATGTGTATGCATGTATGTCTTTTCCCACAGAAGAGTTTTTCATGGAGACTGACTTGTTTTTCAGTGTCTTCAATCTTCACCGTTCCCAGCGTTAAGTTACAGCCGGAGTCTGGCGACAGCATCCAGGTGTGCAGTAAGAGTCACGGCAAAGCGGCGTCGAACAGCAAACACTGACCCGGAGCCAAACAGGTACAGTCTGTGGCACCAGTGTGTGCTTTACAGTCAACAGCTCTACAGATGCGTGCTACATAGTCATCATCTGACCTTTTCTAATAGCAGGTTTAATTCTTTATTTTGCTTTTTAATCAATTTAATCCAGTGTTTTGTGTAGTCCAATCAGAAAATGAATCAAGAACCAATGTTTTGAGAAAGAGATTTTGTTTGTTAACTGTTTGTTTTCAAATATTTAAGTGAATTTTGAGTACATGTACACATGTATGCTTTTGAAAGAAAACTCTTTACGGCTGCATTTACTTAATTAAAAATACAGTAAATACTCTAAAAATTTGGATATATTATTATAATTTAAAACCGCTGTTTTCTGTGTGAATATCTGTTAAAGTGTAATTTATTTCTGTGATGTGCAGCTGTATTTTCAGCATCATTACTCCAGTCTTCAGTGTCACATGATCTTCAGAAATCATTCTAATATGATGATTTGCTGCTCAAGAAAAAAAATCTGATCATTATCAATGTTAAAAACAGGGTTTTGATCAAATAAATGCATAAATATAGTCTTTTCAATCAAATCAGCATCTTTAGAATGATTTCTGAAGATCATGTGACACTGAAAACTGGCGTAATGATGCCTATAAAAATGTACAAAATGCTGTTTTATGGAATTTTGTATCCATAAGTAAATTGTCCAAATAAAATTGATTCGAACAGAATGCTTCTGGCTTTAAAAATTAACATATTTTTAATCAAATAAATGCAGTCTTGTTGAGCAGAAGAGACCTTAATTAGGCAGTGTAAGTGTGAAAAGTGTTGACTTTCAGTGTATATGTGTTCATTTCCATTGCTGTTATTAAATATTGCATTGGTCCATATCACATACACACTGAGTTAATATTAACAGTCATCCGCTGCGTTCTTTAGATATTTCATAAAGCAATGCACTAGTCTGCTGTTCCAGACACCCAGCATGACTGGATTCACTCCTGCAGGTCAGGGTTTCATTGTCCAGAAAGAGGTTGTATTTGCATGTAATATGTGGTGTGGATGAGCACATCTCCTGCGGCTGGATGAAGCTCATAATGGAGGGAAAGAAGCCGCGCTTCTGCAGGGATTAGCAGCCCAATTACAGGCAGGTGGCGGCGGGAGAATTACGTCTGAAACCGCAAGGGGGGCCGCAGACCTCTGAACCCCGAAACACACACAGAATAATGACCACCAGCAACTCATCAGAGTCCTTTCAGAGCTTCACACGAGCGACAGGCCTGCGCTTCACATGCTTTGGTTGCAGCTGATGGTCAAAAGTTTGGAATAATTCAAATTTTTTAATGTTTCTGAAGGAAGTCTCTTCTGCTCACCAAGGCTGCATTTATTTGATTAAAATAGAGTAAAAACTGTGAAAATGTATTACAGTTTAAAACAGTTGTTTTCTATGTGAATCTCTGTTAAAGTGTAATTTATTTCTGTGATGCGCAGCTGTATTTTCAGCATCATTACTCCAGTCTTCAGTGTCACATGATCTTCAGAAATCAAAAAAATAATAATATACACCTCACATATAACAAAAAATTACACTACATCAAATAATATGGTTCTTATATATTCAGTGATGAAAACTTGCATGAAAAATTATTTTTGTTAAGAGTAAAATTATATATTTGAGCCTATTTTTTAGGACCATTTAAACCATTTAGGCTTCTGGGGTTTTTTTATGCAAAAGATAATGTCTTGAGTTTGGGGGAAAATTCACTTTTAAAGATTAATCTCGTTATATTCCATGCAAGATATCAAAGCAAGTGGGGTTACATTTTTTATCATTTATTTATTTTTCAATTTCTAAAAATTTCTATTTAATGCTGCTTTGATGATTAGAAAGTTCAAAAGAACACAATTTATTTTAAATAGAAATCTTTACTGTCACTTTTTCTCAATTTAATGCTGAATAAAAAGTTTTATTTTATTATTTTTATATTATTTTCTCGAGCAGCAGTAAATCAGATCAAATTAAAAATTTGATTTCTGAAGATCATGTGACACTGAAGACTGGAGTAATGATGCTGAAAATCACATAGAAAACAGCTATTTTAAATTATTACAATATTTCAAATTTTTTCCTGAATTTTTAATCAAATTAAAAATTTAAATGTAAATGTTTCAATGTAAATAAATGCAGCCTTGTTGAGCAGAAGAGACTTCTTAATTGTTTAAACTTCGGGACTGGTGGTGTAATGGGGGTACATATTAAATATGAATGATATATTTTCTCAGATTGTATTTTTTTTTTTATTTGTTTCAGTGTGTTTCCTTTCATTAGGCTGGTTTAAAAATCATAGTTTCCTCTTAAAACAAGTTCTCTCAGCAGTGATCGGCTCTTCAACACGTTCATGAAGTGCAGGAATGAAAGTGAAGTGTTTTTCTCGTCAGCATGCAGATGCTGTGGTGTGTGTGTGTGTGTGTGTGTGTGTGTGTGTGTGTGTGTGTGTGTGTGTGTGTGTGTTGTGATATAGGCGTCGTGCTGCTCAGAAGGGAAGTCGCACCCGCAGCGAGAGCGTGTCCTTCCCTCCACTGCATTCATATTGAAATCACAGGCTTTGTGCTCGGCCGTCTCAACCTGACAGACTCCTGGAGCTCCGAGACGCTCCTCTAATCCACACACGTCTGATTGAGCAGCGAGGCTCTCAGAGACGCTCCAGACTCAGTCTTTTCATGCTCATCTCACACACATTAGATGGAAGAGGCTCTAAAAAGTATTTTGTTACTAAAGTCTGAATTTCATTGTATTACATGCAACATATCCAAGAAAATGGGAATTATTATGAGTTCATTTTTCCATTTTCGAGCTGGAAAAAAAATTATATATATATATATATATATATATATATATATATATATATATATATCTATATATATTATATATATATATACAGTATATATAAAATGAAGACAAATATTTTGAGCCTATTTTAGAACCATTTACAATTTTTACACTTCATTTATTTATTTTTTTAATAATATAATTTACTTGATTTTGGGGGGAAAAATTCTAACTTAAAAAATTTCTAAATCTCATTATTTTACTTGTAAAATATTAACGCAAATTTTTACATTTCAAGCAAAACGTTTTTAGTTTTCAAATGTCAAGCAAAACATTTAATGAAAAGATGTTTGTTTGAAGTTAAAGGATAGATATAGTTTAAAATGAAGATGAAAAATATTTAGAGTCTATTTTAGGACCATTTCAAATTTTTTAATGCAAAATATAAGATCTTTATAACTTTTTTGTGAAAAGTATTTTATTTTATTTTTCTTTTTTTCAGTTTTCAAATGTCAAACAAAATATGTAATGAAAATATATTTAGAGTAAAAAAAAATACATACTTTAAAATAAAAAAAAAAAACATTTAGAACCTATTTTTAGAACCATTTACAATTTTTACACTTTATTTTTTTTTTATAATATAACTTACTTGATTTTGGAGGAAAAACTAGTAACTTAAAAAACTTCCAAATGTCATTATATAACTTGTAAAATATTAATGCAAATTTTTAAATTTCAAGTAAAACGTAATGAAAAATATATTATTAGTCTATTTTAGGTCTGTTTAAAAAAATTGTCCTCATTTTCTTTATGCAAAATATATAATGGGTTTAATTTTGGGTAAAAGGTCACCCTTAAAAATAAATCTTATTATATTAAACACAAAATATTAAAGCGAAATATAAGTTCTGTATAACTTCTTTGGGTAAATTATTTTATTTTCTTTTTCTTTTTTTCAGTTTTCAAATTTCAAACAAAATATGTAATGAAAATATATTTAGAGTAAAAAAAAATACATACTTTACAATAAAATAAAAAATATTTAAAACCTATTTTTAGAACCATTTACAATTTTTAGTCTTCATGCAAAATATAATTTATTTTTTTCTTTAGATTTTGGGGTTGGATGTGTTTTTGACAGGCTCCGTCTGTGTTTATGTGTGCCCTCGAGTCTCCCCAGCACTTTTTTTGGGGCCGCTGTGTGTTTGTGAGAGCAGAAGAGTCCGGCGAGAGCTGTGCTTGTGTATTATTCATCAGAAGTGCTGTTTCTTCAGGAAATCCCCCAGCAGGGCCTTTGTGCCGCTTTGAGAGCCGCTATTGAGCAGAGATGCAAAGCTTCAGCCGTCACAGACCGAACAACAACACTCTCTCCTCACAAATACCGTCAGAGACGAGGTCAGCGGATCAAATTGGGTCAGAACAGATAGAAAAGGACTGGATGATGTTATAGGTCTCTCTTTCTTTTTGCATGCCGGAAAAGCCGTAGTTAATGTTAAAAATGTGTAATTTAGTGAGCGCTGTGCTGTCTGCAGAGGTAGATGTATTCATAAAGTTGAAGTTTTTGGAGAGTTCTGGCAGTCGTGCTGCTGATGCAAGAAGCCACCGATCAGCTGCAATGGCTTTGCATGTCATTAAAGCATAAATTAAGAGCCCAAAGGTGATTGATATGGACTGTGTTGTGTGCAGAGTCTTTGTTACTGGATGATTGTACATTATTCATGTGGTGTCATCAGTGTTCTGACTGTACGTGTGCCGAGTGTGTGAAGTCTTTTGTGAGGACGTGGCTGATTTACAGCGTTTACATGAAGAAGAGATGCATTCGATTTGTAAAGTATTATACACAATGGGTTTATTACAAATTAATAATAAAATGTAATATATAGGTATAAATATAAAGTGTGTATTATATTGAATATTTTACATATTTGAATATTGAATATTTTAAATTATAATATATTATACATCAAAATAAAATAAAAAATATAATATAATGTTGAGCAGAGTTTTTTTATTTATTATGTTATATTAATTTTAATGGATTATTTTATTTAAATATAATGTATATTCTATATTTAAAAACGGAATTTAAAATAATTTTGTGAATACTAGAAAATAGAACATATATATCTCTCTCTCTCTGCTTTCCTCTCTCTTGACACACACACAACATACATAATATACATTTATGTTTTATTATTTTTTTATATTTACTGTATATGGTATAAATTATATAAATAGATATTTTAAATATATATTTATATAATATAAATATGATTAAATATCTAATATTTTAAAAATTATAATATTAGCATTGAATGGTTTTTTAAATGTATTATATTAATTATTTTTTAACTTTTTCTTTTTTAATTTAAAATATATAATATGATCATTGAGCAGAGTATGATTTGATCACTGTGTGTGTGTGTGTGTGTGTGTGTGTGTGTGTGTGTGTGTGTGTGTGTGTGTGTGTGTGGTGTGTGTGTGTGTGTGTGTATGTGTTTGTGTGGTTGTGTGTGTGGGTGTGTGTGTGTGTGTGTGTGTGTGTGGTGTGTATGTGTGGTGTTTTGTGTGTGTGTGTGAGTGTGTGTGTGTGTGTGTGAGTGAGGGTGAGTGTGTGTGTGTGTGTGGTAGTGTTGTGTATGTGTAAATTTGCAAAGCATGTTGCAAATAAGCCTGTATGTGTGTGTGTGTTTGTGTGTGTGTGTGTGTGTAACATGACGAACCACCAACCTTAAAACGATACAAACAGTGTGAGTGTGGCGTGTGAGTGTGTGTGTGTGTGTGTATGTGTGTGTGCGTGTGTTTGTGTGTGTGTGTGTGTGTGTGTGTGTGTGTGTGTGCGTGTGCGTGTGCGTGTGTGCGTGTGTGTGTGTGTGTGTTGGGTCCTGGTTGGCAGTGGTTTGTCTGGGTCAGTTGGCACGAGTCACAGGCCTGCAGCTCCACTGACTCTTTGAAGATAAACACCACAGACAGACGACCGGTGTGTACAAACAGCCAGCTGTTTATCTCACACACACACACACACTCGACTGGCACAGTCAACACCTCATAGTGTGTGTGTGTGCGGCACAGGAGCAGCACACACACAAACTTCAGAGGGTCAAAGACTGATGGACAGAAACAGATTGATTGTGATTGGCTTTCAGAGAGTCAGTTTACATCAGTCCATCTGTTTCTTCATGTGGAGGATGATAGTGAATCCTGTAGAGGAGCAACTCATCTCTGGATCTGACAGTGTTTGGGAGATTCATCTGTCAAGTATCTGAGAGTGGGACCCAGTTACCTGGCTAACTAAGAGCCTGGAAGTTTTTATACACCTCATTTCACTCTGCTACCTTTTAAAACCAGCTTTGTTTCATATTTGCATTTGCATTTAATTGGTTGCAGTAGTGTAGGGCGGAGCTATAGGTTTGATTGGATGATTGTAAAATGATCTGTTTATATTATTGGTGCTTCTGGAACTCTGAATCAAGAGTTTGGGATAAGAGAGACTGTCTCGAGTGAGTGTGAAAGTAAATTCTATCTGGAGACTGGGAAAATGGACTGATCGTAAATAAAGTAAGTGTGTGTGTGTGTGTGTGTGTGTGTGTGTGTGTGTGTGGGAGGGAGGGAGGGGTGTTTCCCACAGGCAGGTGTTTCCCTCACACACACACACACACACAGAGGAGCTGCGCTGCTTGATTTCATGTGTAATTTGTTGGTCACTGGAAGACACACTAATGATATGCGTGGAGGAGGACGGGGGCGGGGCTCTTGGGTGGCTCATTAGCATAAGCTCCAGTGGTCAGTGTGTGCTTCTCTGTTTCTCACCCTAGAAGAACAGCTCGAAAACACGAGCCAAAATCAGTTTACCTGTGGTAGAATCACTGTAACATACAGCCTCGGGTGACTTCATGATTAATTCAGTGACAAACATCAGGAAGCATTATTATCATTAACTAAAACTAAAACCATAAAAATGTCATTACTTGAAATAAAATAATATTATATTATTATTTTATAAAAAATAAAAAAAACGATATATACAAATAAAAAATATGTATTATGTAAAATATTATAAGTAGATGTATATCCATATTATGTACATATAAAGAGTTTATTTGGGAAAAACTGTGTGTGTGTGTGTGTGTGTGTGTGTGTGTGTGTGTGTGTGTGTGTGTGTGTGTGTGTGTGTTGTGTCTGTGTGTCTGTGTGTGCGTGTGTGAGTGTCTGTGTGTGTGTGGTGGTCAATGTATGTGTGTGTGTGTGTGTGTGTGTGTGTGTGTGTGTGTGTGTGTGTGGTGTGTCCTGTCTGTGTATGTGTGTGTG
>NC_056612.1:29124880-29206584 GCF_018340385.1 Cyprinus carpio | reverse complement strand
TTGCACTGATGGCTTGAGCCCGCCATCGCTGCTTGCAGCTATATTTATTATTATTATTATTATATCAGCATTTATCTGAAATAAAACACTTTTGTAACATTATACGCTATACTATTCAAGATCCAAAGATCAGCATTTATCTGAAATAAAACACTTTTGTAACATTTTACACTCTACCATTCAAAAGCTTGGAGTCAGTATAATTAATTATAAAAAAAAAAAACATTTTTTAAAGAAAGAAATTAATACTTTTATTTAGCAAGGATGCTTTAAATTGATCAGAAGTGATGATAAAGACATTTATAATGTTATAAAAGATTTCGATTTCAGATAAATGCTGTTCTTCTGAACTTTCTATTCTTCAAACAAACCTGAAAAAATTCTACTCCGCTGTTTTTAACATAATAATAATAATAATAAATGTTTTTTTTTGAGCAGCGAATCAGAATATTAGAGTGATTTCAGAAGGATCGTGTGACTGGAGTAATGATGCAGCTTTAAAAACACAGGAATAAATAACATTTTAAAATATATTCAAATAGAAAGTAGTTATTTTAAATAGTAAAAATATTTCACAATATGATTTTTTTTTGCTGTGCCTTGGATCAAATAAATGCAGGCTTGGTGAGCAGAAGAGACTGCTTTAAGAAACATTACTGTTCAAAAATTTGGACTGGGAGTGTATAAATATATATATATATGAGACTAATAACTTCAAAACAACATTCCTCTCATCTGTCGCTGAAGATTAGATATGACAGGGCACTCAATGTTTCAGACGAAATGGAAACACCTAATGACTGCCTCATTAACACCTCAGACAACAGTGTTGGTGTTCACCTGTTATGATCAGGCTTGTGGCCTAATTTTATAAGCTGGTCTTCTGAACAGTGGGGGAATCATTTCTCCATCTCACTCCACACCTCCTCTTCACACTCTCCACACAACCAGGCACTCCTCCCAGCTGAACTAAGCTCCTGAAGGACAGCATGTCTTCAGCTCAAACACTACCTCAGTAGGGAGTATTCACATGATATTGGATTTTTCCCGATATCCTATATGCCGATTTTTGCAACTCATTTTGGCGATATTTTGCAACTCATTTTGGCGATATGCGATATTTTGCAGCTTCGTTTTGGTAATATTTGTAACTCATTTTGGCAAATATGCGATATTTTTGACACTCATTTGGCGATTTTGCGACTTGTTTTGGCCGATATGCAGTTTTTTACAACTTGTTTTTGGCGATATTTTGCTTAACTCATTTTGGCGCGGTATTTTGCAATTCATTTTTAGCCGATATGCCAATTTTTAGCAAATCGTTTAGTAATATACGTATTTGCAACTTCGTTTAAAGTGTCTTGACCTGCAGCCAAATGCGGTGACCGTACTCAGAATTCGTGCTCTTCATTTAACCCCATCCAAAGTACACACACACACACACCGTGAACACACACCCGGTGCAGTGGGTATCATTATGCTGCGGCGCCCGGGGAGCAGTTGGGGGTTCGGTGCCTTGCTCAAGGACACCTCAGTCGTGGTATTGATGGCCCGAGACTCGAACCCACAACTTTAGTGTTAAGAGTCAAACTCTTTAACCATTAGGCCACTACTTCCCCCGATATGCCGATATTTTGCAACTAATTTTTGCCGATACCGATATATTTCCTTTTATTTGGAAATGACACCAAGTCGTGTGTGGAAATTATGATCAAATTATTTTTAATTCTGGCAAGTTTTTAACAAGAGCTTATTTGTTAGAATTAAATAAACAATAATGAAGTTATTTTAACTATAAACAAACTTTATTCAATCGCTGCATTTTTTTTTCTCAGAAAGATGCAGTAGTAACCTTAACATTTCATTTGAAGGTTTAACATTTGTAGATTGTCTAAAGCAAAAAAGCTGTAAAAATTCTGAAAATCTTTTAAAACTCATAATTTACTTAAAAATATAACATATTACATATTAATGAATAAATCAGTATATATAAAATTATTTAATTTACAAGTGTCATATTTGTTTTTTGTTTTTTAATTCATGTAAGCTATAGCTTCTGACCTTTAAATCAAAACACACTCATAATTTTATGACATCAATTACTGCTTTATTTAATCAGAAACACAGTCTAAATGTTATGTGTGAATTTTACTTTCATTTTATTAGAAGCAGGCCAACAGCGCCCCCTACGGAATTAAAACTCATAACCGAGTGAGCATTAGGACCCGGGGGAGGCTGCCGCTGCTTGTGCTATTGCTGTTTACTCTATCACATACCGACGCATTCTGTACTGCATTCTCAGTTTAAATGCAGCGATCCAAACAGTGAATCCATTCAAGCAAAACTTTGCTTCAAGAATGAGCCACACTGCTGACGTGATCTAATCCCTAGCACACCTTGAGCACATGTGAGTTAATGTATTCCTCTTATCGGAAAGACATATCACCATAATTTTCATATCAGGCCGATGCCGATATTTACATTTAAAGCCATTATCGGCCGATAATATCGTGCATCCCTACAGTAATCATGCATCATAAGGGTGAACAGATCAGATGCAGACCTTGTGTCTGCTGGCCAAGCGCTGGCTCTTCCGCTGCCTGTCCTTCTCCTGCAGCACCTGCAGCTGCTCTGTGTGTCTGCGCAGACGCTCCTGCTCCGCCTGCAGCTCCCCTCGCAGCAGAGCCACCTCCAGGTGCAGCTGCACCACAAAACACTTCTTTACATTCCATCATACAGTTGCATAAAGCATAAAGTTTACATACTCCTTGCAGAATCTGCAAAATGTTAATTATTTCACAAACTGAGAGGGATCATACAAAATGCATGTTATTTTTTATACAGTCACACACCAGAAAACAAACATGACTCAATTACCTTTTCATTTAACGAAAATGTTTTCAGATCATCAGTGTTTTTTCTGCAACGTGAGTGCTAATGGGTGCCAGATTGTGAAGATAAATTAAACATACGGCAAATATGTGTCCTTTTTAAAGAGTGAAACTCTGTTTGGAGGATTTAAACACATCTGGCAACCCAAGCATTAACACTTACAAAGGTCTAGGATTTTTCTCCTCTTTTTTATTGAAGAACAGTCAGATTTTAATGTTTATACACTAGCAGTCAAAGGTTTCTGAACAGTCAGATTTTAATGTTTTTTAAAGACGTCTCTTCTGCTCATCAAATCTGCATTTAACTTTTGACTGGTAGTGTAGATAATTTTTTGCTTATAAACTACGTGTCGTTTTAAGAGAGAAACTATGAGACATCTGGCAACCCAAGCATAAAAAAAAAAAATCACAGAGGTCTAGAGTTTTTCTCTTCTTTTTTTATTAAAGAAAATCTAAAGAAATTGTGGATATAGAAATTTTTTTGCTATTTTTTGTCTATTTTCGTCAACGATATTGCAGGCTAACAGAGTCACAGTTAGGGTTTAATGATGTCGGCAATGTCTCATCTTAGTCATATATTTTTCATCATAGTTTTCGTTAAGGAAACTCACCTCAATCTTTAGCTCCTCCCTCTGCTGGTCGAGCTCTGTGATTCGCTGCTGCAGCATCGACGGTGACGTCAGCGAGACTCCGCCTCCCTGTTTGACTCGATGCTGGTTAAGAGATGAGCGAGAGATGAGTGCGGCTGATCCGCTGGACTGGTTATGAGAGGAAAGCGTGTACTTACCCGTTCGCTCTCTGTGCTGCTGCCCTCGGTGTCTGACTCCGCCCCCGAGGAGGCGGGGCTCTGCTCCACTCTCATGATCCACGGTGATCTCCGGACCGGATCCCATTGACTCTTCTGCGTTTCCATATTGTGTCTGGGCATGTCTGATTACACAGGAGTGGAGACTGGTTAAGTGAGGAGGCACATTACAGTAATTCAATCCGGCAAACAAGGGTCAAATGACAGATGCTCAAGCTAACATACACTGAACACGGTAAAAGTGAAATCCTGAGTGGTAAACAGTGTATAATCTGTTCTACATGTGCTTTCTTAGATTAAAGAGCAAAACATGTTACACAACAGCCATTCATTCTCAGGTAGAATGTGTTACAGAAAGTAAACACTGGCAATTTAATCTAAATTATTAATATAAAAGATTCATGACAATATTAATTGCTAAGTATAACAATAGCTATTCCACTCTCGCCTGTAGAAATAAAAATAGCAATTTAACTGTAGTATTAAAAATAAACAATGTAGTTCACATTTAAATAAATTTTAAATAGTTTATTGCGTTTTGAATAATAACTATGCTTAAATAAATTTGAAGCAAAACTGAAACATTAACTTAGTTACATGTAAACTAAAATCGTAAATCCATTTTAAAAGGCAAAACTATTAATAATTTTAATTATTATTAAAATATAATACAAATTCTTAATTACGTAAAATAATTCTTATGTAAATTTAGATTTAGATTAACAATTATAATCTAATTTAATCTAAATCGCCATTTTAAAATGATAATTAATTTATGCTGAAGTATTAATACTAATTATCATGTGGTCAAATTGTGCAGGAAACTGTAAATAATTAAAAGGAGGATGAACTATAAATGAGAATCCAAAATGCTAACATTTTAAAATGAAAATATAAAGCAGAAATAAAAACATAAATAAGAATTTTATTTATTTATTCTAGTGTAATAGCGAAATGTTATTAAATAATTTTTATTTATATATTTATTTATATTATATATTTAGTACGATTATATCAATTTATATATAATCTATATACATTATATATATTATATATATATAATTATATAAAAAATTTTCAATAAATATTATAATTTATTCATATATATTAGATTTTTATGGCTATAGAACAACCCCCAACTTAAAAATCAGTATAAATAAGCAGTCCTGGTCAATATCTTCTTGCATAATAAAAGTCGTGATTTAGAAAGTGATAGAAAAGCATTTGCTTCTCTTTCCTCCAAAGCCAAAAAACCACCACGTTAAAGGCTGTGGAGATGAAAGCAGGAATGACAGACAGCAGATCAATAGCACCAGCAGGTGTTGGTACACAACGAGTGTCAATGACTCTGAAGCTTTTGTACTCGCTCCTGACGCCGAGTGTGGGAACAGACTCTCGCCCGTCATTGACTCCGAACCGTTCCCAGCCTCTCCCTGCTCTGTCGGTCAGACCGGCCCCGGCCTTATTAGGACTCGCAGGCACACAGATAAATATAAAACACAGATACGAGGAGCTCCAAACACATCGGACACATAGAGGAGGAAGTGGCTTCTAAAATGTCACAGACCGGTTTCATATTTCCACACTGAGAGAGACTGAGTCTGTTCCCAGAATAACCACAGCCTCTCTGAACACACACACACACACACACAATAGCTTGTTTAAACAGACGGCCTTCATAACAAAAGCAGGTCTTATTGTGTGTGTATTTACTACATGTGCCGTTGATCAAAACTAGACCCGGCAGGTTTTAACTCAGCTAAACACTGTTGAGATGAAAGAACCAAACAAAACAGACTTGTTGCAATCCGACTTCACTTTCCGCAATGGAAGCGATGCGATGCTTATACAAAATATAAAATAATAATATATATATAAAATGATATAACATCTGCTATTTGTCTATAAGAGGGCATCTTAGAAGAAAGATTAATATACAATATAAATATAAAATAATGTAAAATCTTATCCGCTCTTTGGGTAAAAAGAATGCAGCAAATTATAAAGTATTAATGTTAAATATATAATATAAATTGTATCTGTTCTTTGACTGACAGAAGGCAGTATAATGTAAAATATAAAAAATAAAAAGAATAATAAATAAATAATAAAATAAAAAAAAAATTGCATCAGCTAATTGGCTGAAAAAAAGTCATTTTAGAGAGCAGCATAATAATATAAAAAAAGAATATAATGTAAAATCTAAAAGACAGCATCTTAAAAAGGCAGCATCATTTAAAATATAAATATTAATAATAAAATAAAGTATTTTGCCTCTTTGGCTAAAGAAGGTCTTTAACATAAATATTTATTTTGTTTAATATTTAAATATATTTCATTAAATAGAAACACATAATAATAATAAAATATTGCAATATATAAAATATTAACAAAGTTTTATATTTGCTGGCTATAAAAGAAAATGTCTTAAGAAGGCGTACCATATAAAATTTAAATATTAAATGATAAAAATAAAAAATCTTTTTCTGCTCTTTGGCTAAAAGAAGGGTCTTAAATAAATAAATAATATATTTGATTTTAGGTTTAATATTTAAAATGTATTTTATTTAAATATAAGCATATGTAATAAATAAATAAATAAATATAAAATAATGTAAAGTTTTATCTGTTCTTTGGCTATAAAAAGAAAGTGTCTTAGAAGGCAGCATAATATAAAATGTAAATATTAAATAATAAAATATTTTTTTCTTCGCTTTAGCTAAAATAAGCTCTTAAATAAATAAATAAATATTTTAAATATTTATTAAAATATTTAATATTTAATATTTAAATGCTCACTCCATTTAAAATATAAACATATATGTAATAAAATAATGTTTTATATATATATATATATATATATATACCTGTACATAAAATAAATTTAAAGTTTATCTCTTCTTTGGATATAAAAAGAAAGTGTCTTGAGAATGTATAAAGTAAAATAAAAATATAAACATAAAATAACTTGTGTCCTAAAGATAAAAATTAAAAAATATATGAAACAATATATAAAATAATGTAAAGTTTTATGTATTTCTTTGGGTATAAAAGATAGTTTCTTAGAAGTCAAAGCAACAAATGCCTATAGACAGCTCACTGGGTGTTAGAGCCAGGAAGTGCACCCAAAACAAGTGGCTACAGCGGTCCTGTAGCCGAATTTCGTCCACGTTATTACAGGAAACACTGGTTAGGTTAACTAAGACACGGCAGCAAACCCAAACTAATCTGCTGTTTATCTGAACTTAGGCGTCATGAAGGGCTGAAGTCAGCTGAAGTGATAAAGTGAAAATGCAGATGTGAAAGCTCTGCTCGCTTTTTAAACTACTGGAAAGATCGGAGCTGCAAGAGGAAACAGAAAGGATGGGCTGTACTTGTAGGAGGTATCTGCAGCAGATAAACATCCTAAATACCAGGATCATTACTTTCAACCTTTACTGCTCACAGGCAGCTCACACGCATTCCAAGGAGCTTTAAAGATCTTCGTTATAAATGCTACGGTATTTGATCAGTATATCTTAAATTACTTCCCACAGAATACCACGCGGTAATAAGCACGGTAAATTATCAAGAGAAATACCGTAGTGTTATTACAAATGATCATCTACATGGATCTACTTAAACTACTATAATATTACCATGGTATCTGACCAATGTATTCCATGGTACTTTAACACAATACTATGGTAAAAGAACAAATAACATGGTTTTACAATTGTACCTGGTGAAAAATTATGATATATATGACGGTACTTACAATAAAATTAAAATAAAGTAAAACTAAAACTAAAGTAAATGTATACACGCTCAATGTGAAATATTAATACTATAAATATTAGACAAAATATTGATTTTCTATTATGTTACATTATTATGAGTTATTCACTATACTTTAGGTTTTACAATTTGGTACCTGGTGAAATTATGATATTATGAGGTACTGACTAATAAACTTTTAAAAATAAAGTAAAACTAAAACTAAAAATAAATGTATACAGGGCTCAAGTAAATATTAATACTATAAATATAAGACAAAAGAATTGAGTTTCTATTATGTTACAATTAGTATGAGTTTTATTCACTATTCGTTAACAGGTACATCTATTTATTGAAATCTTTTTTTTGATATAATTTACCATAAATGAATTTATTATTTATAATTTATTTATTTTATAATTTAATTAGAGAGAATAGTTTTTTATCAATATAATTTTATTTTATAATTATTATTTTTTTTATTATAATAATTTTACTTTTTTACTAGTTTTTTAAAAATGACCCTTATGTGACATTTATTTCATCCTTTAAATTCACTAAAATTGAAAACCGGGTAAAATTTGCGTCCTAAATTACTACTTCCAACGGGAAAAATATACCATCTTTTACTCGGTATTAACTTTATAGCCACCATGTATTACTATTGTAAATGATGGTATTACCTTAGCATCTGTCCAAATGTATCCCAAGGAAGCCACAATACTCCCGTGGTAAATGAACAGAATACTATGGTACTACCATGGTCCAAAAAGATAATGTTTTCTTTCAGCAGTTACACTGTAGTATTTACTATTCAACTATTTAATTCACTCAGAAATTGCTATTAATTTTCACAAATAATTACAAGAAATGGCACGTAACACACAGATTTACAGCACCTCACCTGTCTTGCGGCTGAGTCTCAGGACGGCATTCCTCACACTAAACACAAGAAACACCTTTCGTTTATGCGCCTGCGTTATTATAATTACAGTACAGCTCCACATTCTTCAGCCGGTCAGATCACCTCAAACACATGAACTAAGCAGTAGATGCATATTACTGTGGAATTCCCCAGGAGTTATCAGTCTTTCGGGCAGATCTACAATACTAATACATAAACAATATTATTGTTACTGTGTAAAATTTTATTAGAAAAATATTTATTCCGCAACAAATTTTTTTTTTATTAATATTATCTACATTATTCTATTCACTATGAGAACTTTGTATTATGTATAATTTGCTTTTAATCAGTTGTAGGTAAATTATTAAAGTCATTTTTACTTATTTTAATATTTTTTTATACTTAATTTACTGTACATTTATTTTAATCAAATTACATCCATTATTTATTTTTTGCGTGATTATTTTAATGTCATTGTGTATATTATTTAGTTCTTTTAGTAATTTAAAAAACTTATTTTAATATTTTTATTTATGTAATTTACACATTGATTTTAATCAAATTACAAAGCGTTTAATATTTATTTATTTTATTTATTTATTTTCAACACTGTTTTTTTTTCTCTAAAGTGACTGACAGCTGATATAATGTTAACCCTAATTTATTTTTAATATTTTATTACTTTATTTTTATTTTAATCAAAGAACATGAGTTTGTTGGGTGCGCTTTTTTTTTTAATTATTGATTTACATTGTTTTTAAGCTTTTTTTGTTCATTAACAAGTAACTGATGGCTGACATAACACTCCCTAAACCCTAACCTAATATAATTAATAATTGTATTATTTTTTATTTATCATTGTTGAAGATGTGACATCCTACTTTTATTTTTAATTTTACTATTATTTTACATAATCATTTTTAATTAATTTTTATTTCATTTACAAAAAAAATTACATAACTATATATATATATATATATATATATATATATATATATATATATATATATATACACACACACACACAAACTTGTTTTTTTCTCTAAAGTGGGTTGACAATTAATATAATGCTGGTTTATACGTAATGACATCAAGTATGATTCATACAAATATAGTGAACACTTATGTTTGTAAATTCACTAAGACTAATTCAGCTGTTGGCAGCACTGTAAACACATTTTAATTAAACTTTCAGTATTACTAGTCTCATTAGCAGTACACTGTGGTGGTTTAGTTCATATTTACAATGTTTTTAATAATGACTAAAATAGATTTATATACAACTGATTAAAATAAATTATACATAATACAGTTCTATAGTGAATAGAATAATGTGATAATATTAATAAAAAAAATTTGTCAGATAAATATTTTTCTAATAATGGTAACCTAATTTATTTTAATATTTTATTATTTATTTTTATTTTAAATCAAAGAACATGAGTTTTGTTAGATTGGTATTTTTTTAAAATTATTGATTCCATTGTTGTTTACTTTTTTCTATGTTTCATTAACAAGTTAACTGATGGCTGTGACCTAACACTAAACCGAACCCCTAATATTATCTAGATATTTGGTGAATTAGGGTTGGGGGTGGTGTTTCTTACTTATCCTATCCCAATTGAAAGATGTTAGACTACTACTTTGTTTCTTTTATTTTTACTGTTATTTTTACACTTAAATCAGTTATACTTATTTTTATGTCATTTACAAAAAAAAATTAAACTAACTGTATATATATATAGAGATGTACGATATATATAGTATATAATATATGACACACACAACACAAACTGGTTTTTTTTGCTCTAAAGATGATTGACAGTGTAATATAATGCTGGTTTATACACAATTATGACTTCCAATTATGATTCAGTACAAATATAGTGAAAACTTAAATGTGTTGTAAAGTCACGAAAAACATGACGAAGCCTGTTGGCAACACTGTAAACACCATTTGTAATTAACTTTCAGTATTACTAGTCTCATTAAAACCCAGTACAAACTGGTTGGTGGTTTGTTTTCAATATTTACAATGTGTTTAATAATGAACTTACCTTAAAGTCTCACACGTTTTTTTATTTACCGCAGTCATTTTCACACCATACCAATGGTATCCATGTTAGTTATAACGCCTATGAGGCCGCAGTTTTCGCTATTACTGAACCCTCTCCTGCCTAACTTACTTGCTACCAGGCCTAAACCGTTTCTAGAGTTTACCGTAACTTACCTTAAGGTTTAGTTAAGGTTCAGGTAGTTTAGTTTAACCTTCAGCTGGCGGGTTTCAGAGCTGTCAATCATACGTCCCTGTCAATCAATAGCACTTTCGGTTCAAGAATTAAAATCTCGCGTATTCGGCGAGGATATACAATTAAAGATTACTACCCTGTTTAGAAATGATTCGCCAGTCAATGCGTGCAGTTTCGCGCATTCGCCTCCTCGCTCCACTCCCTTCCTTCAGGCGCGTCTGGTTTAATCGATAAACTGAGATAAACGTGCCGATCATACCTGTGTAGAAACTTCCGCCTCGAACCGCCAACGGTTCCTTAAGTCTGATGGACGAACGAACTGACGAGACCAAATAAACTCCCAGCGCGGAATTTAACTGCTTTTTTCCACGTGGAAGCGATACCATCGCGGATGTCCCACTGTCCTCTCAGTATGTGTGGTCGTTGTGGGTGCTGTGTTGTGTGTGTGTGAGAGACGATGAGATAGAAGCATATATAGAGAGTAGTGAAGAAAGTGTGTTTGGTGGGTCACCTGCGTTCCCTCTCGCGTCCTCAAACTCTTAGCTTGCTCCGCCCTACATAACAAATCGCGTGTACGCCAGCGTCCAGTCGGGATCCACGTGACGCCTCTGACTAGCACGCTCCTTGTCACCTAGGGCGCCCTCACTAAGGATTGAATACACATCCCATGATGTCCGCGTGAGATGCTGACCGTCTCAAACAAATGACATAATAGTCACCACACGTTACACAGGTTACTCTAACAAACGACATACGTGCGGTGTTTTTAATAACGCATAGTTTTTTGTAAACCAGATAGTTTATCGTTTTTTGTATTTTGTCTTTAGAGTTCTTTTATTTTATTTTACTTTTTGTTTTATTTTTTTTATTTTTTTAATTTTATTTAAATTTTTGTAGTTCTTCATAATCATTTAATGATTTTTTTTAAATGTTTTTGTATTTAGTACGATCATCACATTACAACTAAATTAAAATTTTTTCTGTTGCAAATGCTTGAAATAAAAATGGTGTTTGTTGTTGTGCTATTTTTATTTCAGTTCAATGTTTCAGTTCATGAGAGTGTTTGTTTTTTTCCCCCAAAATTCTTTTCTAAGATTTGCGTCATGTAAATAACATCACCATCTTGTTAATACAGATTGTAGTACCATGTGAACATAATGAATTTTTTGCATTACTGAGTTTAAAAAAACATTAAAACTCGCAAGAAATAATGCAAGAAATGAAAGTGTTTTTTAGTTTTTAGTTTTAAGTTAACTATAATTACACACAAACAATAGTAATATATATAGTATATATATATATTAGATATATTACTAGCCTATATATATATATACTATATTCCTCCATAATATATTGTACAAAATATTAAAC
Source organism: Cyprinus carpio (assembly GCF_018340385.1). Taxonomy (NCBI): domain Eukaryota; kingdom Metazoa; phylum Chordata; class Actinopteri; order Cypriniformes; family Cyprinidae; genus Cyprinus; species Cyprinus carpio. The sequence goes on along the minus strand of NC_056612.1, from coordinate 29,194,605 downwards.
TAACAATTTTTAGAGATCATATTTTTTTTTTAAAAAAGTGACAATTGTTGGGTGTGGAATGACATCAAAGAAAAGGGAATAAAACGACAAACGTATCTCTAATTATCTTTTCTTCAATGAGACAAATCAGTCTGATAATTGCAATAATTTCAAAGACAGGTGTTAAAAATGTGATAATTCAAGTTCAGGCAATGACCCAATATCATTATTTGACTTATTCTTTAGTGTATATAATAATCAGGTTAATAATTGCGTTTGACCTCATATATCTCTCCGACATTAGGCCCTAGCTGCTGGCTCGGTTCACTTCTCGACTGGACTTCTCATCTAGTTGCACCTCATAACGCTGACAGCAGTGAGTGTGCATCAACAATGTTAGGGTCCACCACAGAAAGAAGAAGATAATTTAAAACAGAGCCAACCACAAAAGCACTGAACAGTATGGAGGACTAAAGTGCCGAAAATAAGTTGTCACACTAGACACTGTCCAGACACATTCAATAACGTCCACAAACTTATTCACACACATGAAATCTCGCGTGTGTGTGTTTTTCCCTGCTGCCTGCACATATGTCGGCTGCTGCTCATGAATGTCAACTAAGTAGCCCTGGAGCCGTGGCCGGGCGCCCAATGCAAGACGACTGCGAAGAGTTCAACCAGTGGAACTAACAGCAGAAAACCAGCTGCTGTCGATCAAGTGTGAAGTCTCAGCCCCACCCACCCCCAACACACCGCCATTGGTCCGAGCCATTGCAGAGCCCCCGCCCAGCGTTAAACCCATTTCAGTTCAGTGTTTTTTTGTTCATTTTTCCCCAGTACAAATACATCTACAGTGTTATTTAGACAAGATACAACAAGACTTTGAGATGAGCTGATATAATTTAATTAGTCATAATTTATGTGTTTATTAATCTAGCACGTACCTGTTAATGTTTAACAAGGACAACCTTTAAAACAAAGTGTCACCACCCAAACAGACTATATAAAGATAGTTATTTTATTATTAACGTTTATTACTCAATTATTTGTCATGTGTAACAAGAAGTCCGTCTATGTGTATTGTGTATTGACAGTTTTAGCAAACATTTGCTAACATTACAGGATCAACCCTTCAATCAAACAGTTGTTTTTTGTTTTGTTTTTTTTTTTGAAAAACTGACTCTTAAGTGAGTTTGAAGCTTAAAACAAGAATAACAAATAACTTGGTTAGTTTCCCCTTGAATTCTGTTAATTCTTTTTTTTTAATACACTGTAGATATTTGTTTATCGTCATGAACTTTCAGGGACAATATCAGTGAGAAACCAGACTTAATCTACGAGTCCTTTTTGCATCTAATGCAGTAAATTTAAATGATATTTGTACCCTGAAAAACAAGAGCAAAAACACCAAGACTCTTTATTTTTATTGGATTAGATCTGGTATGAATATTATCCTGTATTTCTTTATTTGCAACATTTAGCGATATTTAAATGAACATTCAAAAACCCCAAAAGCGCTTTAAACTGCACTGGTTTGGATTCTCATATATGTATATCGTCTAGGTGTTTTTCTTAATGAAATATACCGAGTTTTAACTATTTACTGGTCACATTACAAATCAGTAGCACTGTTAAAGCAGATCAATTAAGTCTTTATGTATTACGATATGAAAACATTTACCATGAAATATTTCTTTAAAGAACAAGCACAAACAACAGTCAGCGTAACGCATCGTGCTTTACGAATCCTTCGCGTATTGGAAAACGAGACAAGAATAGGAATCATATTTGCCGTGTCATCATGCTGATGAAATCAACACTCAGTGTCCCTTGATCTTTAGCTCTTAGGTAAATAGCACATTATTTTGGATCTAACACTGCAAACTCTGTCCTTGGAGTCTTTAAAACAGCAGAGAACCCCTCACAGAACTCCACATTTTGCACATTTGAATGAAACAGGAAGAGACTTCATCAGCACTGACTCACTCATGCAAACCACTGTTTCTAAGATAAAGCATGGATTTTCCAGGACATTTTCACTTGCAAATCAAGCTGGTTTTTCCCGTCCGGTGCCTGACCGGCTGAACGACTTTGTATTAAATGCAACACCTTAGGGAGCATCAAAAAACAAGACCAAAAGAGGCGAAAAACTGCAAACATTTATTAAAAACAGATTAAACGACAGAGACGGTTTGCTTACAACATATATTATTAGCTCCTTTCATATTACACAGAGCACTTGGATTATTTAAAAGCTTGACGTGACGTAAATTATGCAGAAAGAGCACAAACCACTCATTCGTCCACACGTGATATTATATTTATAGACATGGATATGAGCACACCAGATTTGAGTCAAGTATTAACTGAAATCCCAAAATAACTTCTTCAAGAAATGGTTGTTCTGGTTTGTTTTGTGTCTGGTTGATATCTATTTACCCCTGATGAAATATCCAAGATACACGCACCGCATTGTAGTTTCGTACTCGATACGCACCGTAAAATTAAAATTCATCTGAAGTAAAAAACATTAACGCCGAGTCTTTTGTTCGTATCGCGTTTAGAATGTCATGAAGATCCACACACTCCAGGTTTGCAGCACTGAGATATCTGTGTATTCAAAGCAAAAACAGTGACAATGTCAGATAATAATAATAATGTTTTGATTAATATACAGCGCCTTAAAAACCCAAGTACAATATAACAGTCACCATGATCAGTCCAAATAAAGCAGAGCGGAGATCATCATACACTCTTAAAAATTAAAAAGTGCTTCACAGGATGCCCAGAAGAACCTTTTTTTGTCTGGAATGGTTTCATCACAGAATCTTTAACGATCTGAAGAAACCGTTATCTGTTTCACAAAAAGCTTCTTTGAAGGTTCCTCAGATTATAAGAAAAGTTAAGAACTGAGAGTGGTGCTTCTTTTACTGAATGGTTTTTCTTCAGAAGCTGTTTAAGTCACCTTTATTTTTACGAGTGTATGCAACCAGATATGGTAATACAAGCAAGCATGGACCGAAATAAATGACGTGCAGACGGTCCACTTAACCAAACATAAGTAGAGGTTTGAGATGGCAGTTTTAAAGCTCTGGAGTGAAGAGTGTGACAAAATAATAAACTCTGCTCATGAACACATGTTATTTTTAAGCAGCGTGGGAACACCCTGTGCATTGATGTAGGTGTTCTGGTAGCCATCAAACCGGAAGCTCAGGATGAGCACCACGACACACCCGACCTAGAGCCTGAGCAAACGACATGTTATCACTCATCCTGTTGATGAGCACACATCCCTACAGGCTGAGACACACATCATCACACTAGTCGCTGTGAACCGTTGCCACACAACACTAGAACGGGTTTGACTCTGCTCTCACGTGTCCCCACCGTCAAGAACAACATGTTGTTCTCGAGTGTGAAAGAATGTGAACCCACGCAATCCGACGACTTCCGACGAATTATGGAAGATAGTGACCAAGGTCGTGACTTTATGAACGAGTGAATCTCTGTAAAGTGTATTTTAATTTCCTGTGATGTTCAGCTGTATTTTGTTTCGCATCCTTACTTCAGCTCTTTCATTGCACATATGCTTCAAAATCCATTCTGAGGGTCTGATTTAAAAACATTTTTTAACACATCTATTCATCAAAGTCAGCATTAAAATCGATTATAATCCACCGAAAGATAAATTCTGTTCGGTTTTGAACCTTTCATATTCTATCTGTGGAATCCTGAAAATAAAATGCGCTCACAGTTTCCACAAAAATATTATGTTTTCAACATTGATAATAATCAAAATGTTTTCTTGAGCAGCAAATCATCATATTCAGAATGATTTCTGAAGATCAATGTGACACTGAAGACTGGAGTAATGATGCTTGAAAATACCGCTGCACATCAACAGAAATACATTACAGTCTTAACAGAGATTGCACACAGTAAAACAGCACCTTTTGAAATTATAATAATATTTCATAAGGTTTTTTACTGTAATTTTCGAGTAAATAAATGCAGAAGAGCAGAATAGACCATCCCAGTTATTCCAAAACACAATATGTACTGTATACCTGCTAAATCTCTGGCAGTGTAATGCAGCGTTAATAAACAGATACTGTCCTAGTTTCTTAGGTTTTGTGGAGGTTATGGGTTGTTCATGACTGTTTCACGAACTCTTGCGAGAGGCTTCCGTTCAGCCCGTGGATTTCGAACTTCCTCCTTCTCTCCCTCATCGACAGTGGAGACGGGTCTGCCCTTCAGCGACAAAACCGGAGAATAAATCACACACCACACAACAGCTGAGTGAAGGACACAGAACTCCCTGAGGCCTGAATATATTCTCATACACACACAGCACGACAAACAAGTAAATCTAAATATCATTTCAGTTTAACTTGAAGAAATTGTGACAGAAATATATTAATTCCACTGTTGTTCAGTAGACCTGTACCTACGCACTCTGCTGCCGCTAAGAATAAAACAGAATAATAACACACTACTCTTTCCCAGATTTTCATTTTAATACTAAATCCCTTTTGTTTGCCAAAAAGTAAAAGTAAAAGTTTTTCATTTCATTAAAAGATAAATTAATAGTTTAAATATGCCTGAGAGTTTCTGAAAAAATAAACACTAAATAAAAATGTCATATTGAGGCTTATTGTAACACAGTTTAAGAAATTAATTGTTTTTTATGCATTCAAATAAACTTCTCCAAGACACCACCGCATCGTTAAACAGAATTGGTTACATACTAAACTCCCAGACTGGTGAGAAAAATAAAACATTTCTATAGGACCTTGTTAAACTTTAAATAAAATGGAGTTAACATTGTATAATTTTCCATGTTTTTCATCAATTAGATCATGCTTTCTTGATTAATACAAGTTAATTAAGCAGATTGATGAGGTCCAGAAGTAAAATGGAAAAAAACTGGGGGAATCCAGAAAAATAAAATGGAAAAAATGGAATTTTGGAAATATCAAAATCCAGAATTTTGGGACAAAATAAATAAAACTCAACATATTTCGATAGGCCCTAGATAGTATTAACCTCATTAAATCGTTCAAATGGTAACACGGTGTGTCTTTTATGCAGACTGGGAAAAAAAAAATAAAAAATACTGAAAAAGCAGTGATTTATGCAGCGTTTCGTGTCCCCTGGTAAAAACACCTTTAACACACAGCGTCCTCACAGTTTACCGCGGTAAACGATGTGTCATCACGTACCCTTGTAGTCGTGAGCATGGTAATATTGAAGCAGTGTCCCGGCAGAGTGAAGATCTTCTTAATGGCCAGACTGTACAGTTCTGTGAGTAGCTTACCATGAATGAGACAGGTTCAGAGCGTTACTGTGGCGCCATCATGTGGACATCTGAAGTACTACAAAAAAATACACACAGGCAAAATCTACAAGCAGCTATCTGTGCTGGACGATGTAATGGATACTCAATATATATATATATATTATATATATATATGAGTATATATATAATAATATAATATATAGAATATAATATATATATATATTTGGCTTGCCATTGCTTTTTATTTTGGTGATTAAATATTCTAAAAATACAATCTATAAACACCAGTCACAAAATAACTACAGGTAAAAATTGCCATTTAAAAAAAAAAACAAAATAAAGTGCCATTTTATGAGTGTGTGTGTTTATATTGGTGCATATTAATATTGCAAGACTGAAATGCATGGTTTCCCTTTTAGTGAAACTAGAGTGAAATCAATTTGCAGGTATTTTTTCTACTTTATTTTGCGGATGCACTGATTGTTTTTTTTGAGTGCGTCGATATTAATTATAAAACCTAATAACTGCACACGTTTGAGTCCTATATCATCATCGGGGTGATGTGAAGTTTGTTGTGGTTGGAGCCTTGCTGGAAGTCGCTTGCGTCCGCAGCCGTGATGAACACGGCCAGCGTCTCCGATGAAGGCCATGCGCTCGTCCTTCAGAGCCCGTACGTCACAGCATAAGTAGTCTGTGTGTCCCGAGATTCTCTCGCACCCTGTCAGACACTTGAAATACCAGTCATATTCGCACATTACTCGCCTTCATTCATTACAGACCGATCTGCCTCGTCTCTCTGACTCTGATGGCATCCTGATCATGACTGACAACATCATGTAACCCATCAGCAGCGGTCATTTCAGGCAAAGACTACATAATTTCTTGTGATGGTTTAGCGGTGCATGTTGTCAGATCTCTCAGGAATGCATCAGTTCAATAGAGACTCGAGATGATCCTGTTTTTTTTTTTTTTTATGTGTGAATTTTAAAAATGCTTGCGCTTGGCGCCTTGATATAATTTGCATCCCATTAATATAGGTGTTTTTATCATATTTATTTACATGATATATTTTGTATTTGTATTTTATTTTCGGATTGCTATTAATATGCATAAACGAATTACTGTAAATGACCCAGTCATGGGACCCTGAATGTGTGGCCGATCACTTCCATATTAATTATTTTTATTATAATGTAATTTCCCTAGCGATCTAATCATATAGATCCTGGTAGTATTGATTTTAAGATATATATATATATATATATATATAGAATTAATAATATTTTTTTTTTTGTTTGTTTTTTTTACGTTCACGGATAATCCATCCATCCCGTAATACCTTTTAAAATATATTGCATGCCCTGGTCATCCTTATTATACATATTATTATAGTTAGTATTTATATGGTTTATATCTCATCCCGCCATTTATATTTAATTTAATCAAACTGACTGGAAGCATGACCCGTATCATATCTTGTTTTTTAATTCTGTGTTGATTGCGAAGGTTATTTCATTGCCCTGATCACATGCAATATAATTATATAATATATTATTATATATATATTACGATTATCTATATTCCATTATATATTTTGTAATCCATTATATTTACTCGATTTATCTTTAATACATAAATCCTCACTGTAAGTGCCATCATGTATTGATTTTGTTTTAGAAGTTTATTTGCCATTGCCCTGCACCACATGCAATCCATAGATTATTTAATTAATGTTATTTTTATATCTAAAACAAATAATTTATTTAGGTTTTTTCAATAGTGTGTGTTTTAAGGTGTTAATGAATTGGCCTCAAATACTTTGCAATTATTAAAACATATATTTCCGTTCTATTTTTATATTTACCTATTCCTACCATATTCTTATTGTTATCTATATTTTATTATGCATCTAAACGTGCTGTACAGGACATGATTTTTGTGTAAGTATCATGCTTTCATGACGTGATTTGCCGAAGCTGATCCCGTCTCCCTCTGACAGCTGGATCGCGGCGGCGGCTCCGTCCCGTGTTTGGCCCCTGCCATCTCTTCAGATCAAACCCTTCTTCCTCCGGAGTCCGGTGCCGCTGATGTTATCGGCATTACCAGTCCTCCTGTTCCTGCATCCGAGTTAACAAGCCATCCTCATCATCTCCGCCCATCCATCCCCATCCATCATCGTCATCCCATCGTCCCCGTCCCTCCATCATCCCATGATATCCTCATCATCATCATCATCCTCCATCCATCCTCATCCTGCCTCATCCCATCCTCATCATCCCATCCTCCATCCCTCATCATCTCATCATACCCATTCATCATCCCCATCCCCATCATCATCATCCATTCCTCTCATCATCATCATCCGCTCCATCCATCCTCCTCATCCCTCCATCCCCCCGCACGCCCATCGATCCTCCAATTCCAATTCGTCCATTCCCCTCCATCAGCCCGCCCATCATCAATCAATATCCCATCATCATCATTATCCATCCGTCATCCCCCCTTCTGCGCAAATCATCCTCATCCCCCCATCCATCCCCATCCTCTCATCATCCCATCCATCCCGATCCCTCCTCATCATCCTCCCCATCATCATCCTCATCCATCACCCCCCATCCTAATCGCCTCAGCCCCGCGTCATCACGATCCTCCGATCCCATCCAGCGTCCCAATCCCCCCTCCCATCCCCGCCCATTCCCCAGCCTCCCATCATCCGATTATCCCCAATCATCTCCTCCGTTCATCCTCATCCATATATCATCCCCATCCGCCGTCATCCCGCCATCATCAATCGCCGCGACCTCCCCCTCCATCCTCTTACGAATCATTAATCCAGCCATATCCATCCCCATGAATCATCCTCATCCATCCTCAATCTCACTCCATCGCGATCTCATCAATCTCATCATCCCTCCCATCCCTCCGCCTGCATCCCAATCATCCTCGTCCCAATCCCAATCCAGCCACCTCCCCATCCATCCCCTCCCGCATCCTCAGCATCCGATCCACCTCATCCATCCCCCCCCTCATCCAATCCTCAGTCATCCTCATCCCATCATCAGCCCTCCTCATCATCCCAGTCTCCTCATCATCGCCCTCCATCCTCATCACCATCTCATCCCCATCATCATCCTCATCCCATCCTCAATATCATCATCATCATCATCACCTCATCCCTCATCATCCCTCCCCTATCATCCCCTCCTCATCCTCCTCCATCATCCCATCATCCCCATCATCATCCATTCATCCTCCTTCCTCATCATCCTCATCCTCATCATCCTCCCATCATCATCATCCATCATCCGTCATCCAGCATTATCATCATCCCTCATCGATCCATCATCCCATCATCCTCATCCCTCGGTCATCATCATCCTCCATCCAACCATCATCCTCCATCATCCAATCCATCTCATCCCATCATCCATCCCCTCATCATCATCCATCCAATCATCATCATTCCTTCAATCATCCTCATCACTATATCCATCATCATCCTCCCGATCATCATCTCATCATCCATCATCCGCCGATCATCCTCATCATCATCCTCCCTCCTCATCATCCTTCATCCATCACCATCATCATCATCATCATCTCATCATCCATCATCATCATCCCCCTCCATCCTCATCATCCATCCATCACCCCCATCATCCTCCATCTCCCTCCTCATCCCTCCATCCTGTCCATCATCCTCTCATCCTCATCATCATCCCATCATCAATCCTCATCCATCCTCATCATCCATCCATCATCATCTCATCATCATCATCATCCTCATCATCCGCCATCTCATCTCATCCCATCCAATCCATCAATCATCCCATCCCCCCCATCCCATCATCTCCTCATCATCATCATCACCATCATCTCATCATCCTCTCCATCTCACCATCATCATCATCATCCTCATCCATCATCATCAATCATCATCATCCGCATCACCATCTCATCCTCATCCATCATCATCACCCTCATCATCATCACCCTCATCATCATCCATCCTCATCATCCTCATCATCACCCTCATCATCATCCATCCTCATCATCCTCATCATCACCCTCATCATCCTCATCACCCATCATCCCTCCAATCATCATCCGCATCATCCCATCCTCATCAGCCCTCATCCTCTCATCATCCATCCTCATCTCATCATCCATCATCCTCCATCCTCCATCCATCATCATCATCTCATTCATCCATCGTCACTCCTCATCCCTCCTCATCATCCATCATCATCCCCTCCTATCCATCCTCCATTCTCACCACATCATCCGCATCATCATCTGCAGCCATCATTTCCTCATCCTCATCATCCATCACATCATCCTCATCATCTCCATCATCACCATCATCATCCTCAACCAATCAATCCTCATCCATCATCATCACCATCCTCCCTCCATCCATCATCAATCCATCATCCTCCTCATCAATCCTCATCAATCTCATCATCATCATCATCCTCTCATCATCCATCATCATCCTCATCTACATCCTCATCCATCATCACCATCATCATCCTCATCATCACCCTCCATCCTCATCACACACATCATCACCATCATCATCCTCTCATCATCACCATCATCCATCCTCATCATCCACCATCCATCATCATCCATCAAGCATCCATCATCATCCTCATCATCATCATCCTCTTCATCCTCAATCATCCATCATCATCTCCATCATCACTCATCATCCTCATCAATCTCATCCATCAACCCTCATCATCATCCTCATCATCATCCATCATCATCCTAATCATCATCATCATCCATCCTCATCATCATCATCCTCATCATCCTCATCATCATCCTCATCATCATCCATCCTCATCATCACCCTCATCATCATCTATCCTCATCATCATGCTCATTATCATCCATCCTCATCATCATCATCCTCATCACCCTCATCATCATCACCCTCATCATCATCACCCTCATCATCATCATCCTCATCATCATCATCATTAGGGCTGCATGATATATCGAAATTGCAAGGGTGTGCGATATCTGGAAATCATTTTAATAATAGGCTACTTAAATCAAAACGTTGCAAAAGGTCAATGTTTTAGTTTGACGCATATAGCAGAGAATTGCTTGACATTAAAAAGAGTTCAAGAAAACAACTCTTTGGCTTCTGGTCTTGCTGTCTGACTCACACCTGAAGCGCGCGCACAAGCCGCATCTCGCACAGCGTCTCTTCTCTGCCGCACATTGCACACACACACACACACACACACACACACCCACACAACACACACACACACACACACACACACGCACACAGAAAGACAGCGTGCGAACATCGAGTTGATCCGTCTTTTCGCATCTCCTCATATCTGAACGGACACACACACAGAATTACGTCAATATTACCCGTCTCGATGATCATTCTCGTAAACGTAGTCAGTTATGTTTTAAATGAATGTAAACAGCTGAGAAAGAAATCGGATGTGTATCATTATACTGGATCTGAGCAGTTCTGTCTTAAAGGACAGCAGCCTATAAATACGTGCTGCTGAATATGTCACTAATGTTAATCAAACAACAAAAAACCAAAAACAAATAATAAACTAAATTCAATACATACAGTTACCATAATGCAGTGTTATTATACACTTAATCATTACATTTCTGTACCTGAATACTACTGTTTATTTTATCTATGCTTGTAAAATTGTTTATTTTCTTTTTTTACTGACTGTTCACTTGCCTTTAATCATGCTTGAACTTACTCAGACTATAGTTTTTGCCGTGGTATATGAAGAAGCACTTAAAGTGTATGGAAAGCAAAACTACAATGATAGAAAACATCATTCATTTATTTATTTTTTTTTTTTGCATGTTCACATTGATGTTAAAATTACATTTTCAGATTTGTGACATTACTTTCTTTTATGCAATGCTAAAACACTGCTGGTCACTTTCAGAAGTTACAGTGATTCTTTTCTTTTCCAATAAAGAATGTGAAACAAATTGGTTATATAATTTTCATTTGTAAATATTTAAAATATAATTGAAATTGATTTTTACACACTTTAGGCAAATCAATATCTGTATCACATATCGAATATCAAATTTTTTAACAAGGTATCGGATATTGCATTTTTCTTCATCTATCGCACAGCCCTCTCATCATCCTCATCATCAGCAGCAAACTTTAAGTGTTCATCTCACACAGATCTGAATTCACATGCATCTCCTTAGGGCTGGGCATTAATTCAATATCCATATATATATCACGATATACACTACCAGTCAAAATTTTGGGATCAGAACAATTTTTAATGATTTTACAGGAAGTTTCATCTCTCACCAAGACTGCATTTATTTGTCAAAAATACAGGAAAAAATTTATAATATTGTGAAATATTAATAATAATGTTAGAGAGTGAATGTGCGCTTTTTAATCCAGAGCGTCTGGCTTCTCATCTGTGCTTGTTTACATTAGGGCTGTCAAAATGGTTGGCAAAACTAAATTTTAATTTTTGTAGTTAAATATTTTAAAAGGCATAATTTCAGTTAGGATGGAAAAAAGCTTTTGTCTTCTCTCCTGAGGCCACAAGAGGGCGCATCGAGCAGAATATTACTAATGCATGTTTCTTCAAAGCAATAAAATAACACAACTATCTTTGAAAAAAGTGCATAATGTTTAAAATAAGGTTTATAAACCATATCTAATTATTAAGTTGCTTAAACAATTAGAAACAAAGTAGCATCATGTATGTATGTATAGTTTAATACAAAAGAAAACCGAAAAACAATCACAAAGAGTACTTTTTCTATTTAAAAGCATGAGATGCAGTGCGATGAGAAAACCACCAGACATGTTTTTTTTATAAGTTGAACTTACATTAATTTTACATAGCTTTCTAAACATGCTCTCTTGTGCGAGACGTCCCTCTAAAACAGTGGTTGTCAATCTTTTTTACAACGCAAGCCCAGGTTAGCTGTTTAAGGTGCATATGGCATGGGGGAAAAATGTTTCAAGGGCATAGACAACAAAGACATCCTTTACTGGTGCTCTTGGCAGATTTAAAAAAAAAAAAATATTGTTCATATTAATATCAGCATTATATTTTATCGACCAAAATTAAGAATTATATTGTGATATAAATTCTGGCCAGCCCTACATCTCCTAAACTTTAAACTAATAAACATAAAAGAGATGCTTACAGGCCACTTTGAGCGTCAGGCCCAGGTCATTGATGAGCTGCAGATCTCTGTCCACCGTCTCCAGCACCGGATCGATCAGAACGGCCTCTCGGCTGTCAGCATCCGCCAGCAGGTATGTGTACGTGCTGCTCTCAGACTCAAAGAGCTACAGGGAACAACAACAGCAGCAGAGACTCTCGATCAGTCAGCGTGAGTCAGCAGGTCCACTCCTACCTATCTCTCCATCTGTCACCTGCTGCTGCTGTACTGTACACCCAACTACTGCTTCTGGCAACATTCCATAAAACACTGCTACAGCAGTAACAGTAGCTGTAGTAACAATCTAAATGTTGCAGTGCTGCGTTGATATATTTGTAACAGAATGTCAATAGGGGATGTTTCTATGCTGTGTTGCGTTTTAAGCATACAGGAGTCACAAAAATCCTTTTTGTGCATTACGTTTTTAGTCGATGAATATACAGCACATAAATAAAATCCATCACAGCTCAAAGTCCTGTCAAAATGCTGTGAGAAAAGTTGAACTTTAACTTTTATGTGTCTGTATTGCTCTAAATGCCGGTGTAAAATCACTCAGATCATTGTGTATCAGAAGAAGTCTTATATAACTTTGCTTTGGATCTGTTATTGTTATTATTTCCAGTGTTTAGCGCTTCCTGAACGCTATTAAACACACAAACACCGGCTTGTTTTCGCTCGTGTCAGTAGAATAAGCGACTGTACGGCTCACCTGTCTGAACAGCGGCGCTCGGGGCTCCATCAGTCCGCTGTAGAGTCTCACTGAGGCGGCTGCGCTGCTCGGCTCGATCCGCGGGGGTTTGCAGCTCCACACGCGCGGCTCGCAACACTCACTGCGGGCTTCAGTCTGTGTAAGAGAGCTTGCACTCATTTTACTTCCGTCTCCACCTCAGACTGGTCTGGCGAGTGTCGGTCTGGTCTGATCTGTATCTGAATGAACTCGGGTGTCACAATGTAACAGTAAACGCGGGAGTCACGCCTCCTTCCGCGGACACTGCAGACAACGCGCTAGAACGCGTTAAAACGCCTCACACGTGACCTACGCATGCAGAAAATCGCTTAATGTTTAGTAAATGTTTAGTAAATATTCAGTAGAGACAGTTGTATGGAAGACAACAGCGCCCCGACGCAATGTTTACGAAATTCGATCTTGTCACGGAACTTTGACGTGTCTGCGCATGCGCAGTACGCTCTTGCGTGCGGTTACTCCAGTGCCACCAAAGAGCAGAGCAGGGCTTCTCAAAATACACATTTAAAGGTCCAAATCTGAATTTTCATCAGTGTCAAAGGTCCGGAATAATTGTTTTTAATAAACATGCATAACAAATCAACACTATTTTAAAAAACTAATAAAAAAATTCCGTGCCTTTTGCATTCAAAATACATTAGCAAGTGGAAAAGTGGCAAAACAATTAATTTAAGTGTCAGCAATAGAGGTCGACCAATATGGGTTTTTCTCTGGTCGATGCTTTTATTTAGAAATCAGGGCAGCCGACGGCCGATATATGAAGCCGATTTTCTTTTTGTCCCCTTCATCTCATAAAAAAAGTTATAAGTAAAGGTTTATTGCAGGGCAAATGATAGTAATAGTAGTAGTAGCCTAATTCATAGTAATAATACATGGCTCAGAACTTAAACACATTCTCAAAACATGAAGCATGTTTTTTGTTTATGTTTGCTGACAGACACGTGTGTTTCCCACAGACTTGCAAATGCAGATTCATTCTCTGCCAGCAGGAGGCGCTGTTATATATCGGTTTCCACGGTAATGACCGTAATCCGATAACCGTAAGCGCTGCGCTTACAAACGCTGCTTTACAGGAAAGACAAGAAGAAAATGAAATAGAGCTTTTCTGAAGACGGTCTTTATATAGAAATAATACAAAGGTCTTAGCTATAAATTCAGAATTGTGATATAAATCAGAATTGTGAAATAAATTCAGAACTGTGAGATATAAATCAGAACTTTGATATAATGCAGAATTGCGTGATAAAAATTCAGAATTGCAGAGTATAAATCAGAATTGTGAGATATAAATTAAGAATTGCGAGATATTTATAATTATAAGACATAACACAACACTCCCAGTGGGTTACATAGCAACAACAGCACATGCTCATTAATATTCATGAGCTGTCTTCTCTATATTATGTATTGGATGAAATGTTGGCCACTTCAGGTCCCGGATCAGTGATGATTGCAGGACTCTGTCCAGACAGCGTTTCCAGATACATGATCAGATTCGAATTCAAGCGTCATGATGATGATGATCAGAAAGAGTCAGAGTGAATCAGCTGAATAAACCACATTCCATTCATCACCACACGCCCTTCTCTGAGTGTACGTGACTCCAGTCACAGTCAGATCACATTTTATTGCATCTTTTATTGCACACTCTCACAAAGCTTTCAGTTATCAGTTATGAGATTAAAGCCTTGTACAATCTGTGTAATAATAATTAATGACACTGTTTTCAAAAGGAATAGTTCTGTGTGGTGACCGCCGAGAAGGACTCTTCCTTTTAATCCTGAAAATTAATTACAGAAATGTTATGGATTTTGGACTTATTATACAATGCATGCTGACATAACTCAAGGAATGTTCTGGGTTCAGATTGATGCCTGAATAGCGAGTTTTGCACATATTTAATTAAAGTTATCGTGCACTGTAAAAATGATATGATCAATAAGCCAAGTCAAGATTTATTTTTTCCATTACTTTAACTCATTAAATTATCCAATTTCAACTTTTTTAAGTTAAAGATTTAGTAAACTGATCATTAAACTGATTTAGAAGATAGTTTATTATAATTGACTTTATTATAAATATTACAATTAGTGCTTTCAAACAATTAATCGCCATATTTTATCATGATGTATTATATATTATGTATATACAAATACACACACATAAATTACATATTTTGAAAAATATCTGTTTAATATTAAATATAAAAATACAACTTCTTATTGTTAGTTTATGTTACCTCAGTTCCATTAAATAGTATTAACTTTAAAAAAAAAAAAAATTTAATATGTATTAGTAAATGTTAAAGTTAACAAGTATTTTCATTATTAGTTAATGTTAACGAATGCAGTGAACTAATGGAACCTTACTGTAAATGTTACCAAAGTCAAGTCACATTTATTTCTATAGTGCTTTGTGCAATACATATTCTTTCAAAACCACTTCACTTTGCTTAAGTTCATTTTTTAAAAAACATGTCTCGAGACTTTATGGTGGTTTTCTCATTGCACTGCATCTCATGCTTATAAATAGAAAAAGTACTCTTTGTGATTGGTTTTTGGTTCTTTTGTATTAAACTATACATACATACATGATGCAGCTTTGTTTCTAATTGTTTAAGCAGCTTAATTAATTATATATGGTTTATAAACATTAATTTAAACATTATGCACTTTTTTCAAAGATAGTAGTGTTATTTTATTAGTTTTAAATAAACGTGCATTATTAATATTTTGCTCGATGCGCCCTCTTGTGGCCTCAAGAGAGAAGACAAAAGCTTTTTTCCACCCTAACTAAAATTCACATAAATTTTAATATAATTGAAATATTGATCATATTTAAGTACAAATTTCGAATTTAGTTTTTCAGCCATTTTGACAGCCCTGTAAATATTATTTTAGCTTGTTTTGATGGTGGTAACCAGGCGGTGGATGTGGTTTATAGAGTTTAATCTGAACCCGTAACACTCTCTGAGAAGCGTTGTGATGTGGTGTGTATTTACACTGATGTACTGATGAATCCACTGCAGCAGTGAAGTGATTCTGGTGTAAACACCGGGTTATTGACTCGTCCACATCCTTCACCCCCAACTCACCACACCATCCAACCGCCAGTCACCCGCTTCAGTCTGACACACCAGAGGACCCCCGCTGTCTCCCTGAACAAGAGACAAGAGATATGAGAACACACACACACGTTTTGTTTCTGTGAATTGTAGGGACTTTCAATAGACTTTTATTACTTTTTACGCAAGCGGGTCCCCACAGTGTCAAAAATTTCAGGTTATACTATCCTTGTGGGGACATTTGGTCACACACACACACACACACACACACACACACACACACACACACACACACACACACCACACACACCACACACACACACAAAACAGAGAGACACACCTCACACTCTCACACACACACACTTGCATACACATACACACACACACAGACACACGCACGCACTCAGACAGAGGGGGTGACACATGCACACACACACACACACACACACAAACACACATACGCACACTCACATATGTGTGCTCTAAAAAGAAAACCTCAAAAGAATTACTAGTAACATTTTACATAAGACCTTACGGGCATGTGTTTAAGACACACTTAAACACATGCACACACACACACACACACAAACACACACACACACACACACACACACACACACACACACACACACACACACCACACACACACCACACACACACACACTTACACTCACACTCTCTCTCACACACACACACACACACACACTTGTATACACATGTATACACATACAAATTTGTGCATTTTTACTTTTTACTTAAAGTTGTACAATTAATATTATTTAATGGTTTTTGAGCTTTCATGAACTAACAATGAATATTTTACTAGTTTTAACAAGGGTTTAATAAATACTGTAACATTTATTACTCATTATGTTACTTTTACAACTAACTATAAGCAGTTGCATTTTTATTAACAAACATTAACAATGATCAGTGTTATTTTAGTGTACTATTATAGTTTTTTTTTTGTTGTTGTTAATTTAAAATTTTAGATTTTCTTTTCTCATTTTAATTTTAGGTGAAATTTTTGTCATTTAATTTTTTAAAATATGTTTATATAAGTTTTAGTTTTACCTTAGTCATTCTAGTACTTAAACTAACAAAAAAAAAGTTATTGACTTGTCAACTAGCTAAAATAAAATAGGTTTACGCTTTTTATATTTTATTTTAAGTTAAAGCTTATTTTAAGTAAAAAATTTCATTTTTAATGATTTTTATTTAATTCTTTAATCATTTTTTTATAGTTTTCTATATATACAGTTAAAATAATAACCCTGACAAAGATTAATAAATTAACAGATGTATTTCTTCTTGTTAGATAATATTAGTTAACTAACATTACAATAACTAGCCTTAACAAATTGGTCCCTATTATAAAATGTATATTTCACAGAAAAACAACAATTCTGTCACAATTTTCTCACCCTCATAGTGTTTCATGTCATTTTGCATCATCATGAGCTCCGCCTGAGCTCTCAGATCTCATTTATTTTTAAATTAAGCGGGTCAAGATGCATCAGATTTGACACGAATCACAACATCAAGTGTGAAGCGATGGGTCTCGATGACCCTGTATCCGAATCGAGTGCAGCTGAGAATGAGATTTCAGACTATGACACACACAGGCAGGAGAAGCTGTTCTAGGACTCCAGAAGACCTGAAATAATGCAGTGCATGAACATTTTACAGTCTTTTTTAAACATTTTGTTCCACAGAAGAAAAATAAAAGGTTTGAAATGACACGAGGATGAGTTAATAATAGGGCTGCCCCTTAATAGTCGACTAACCGTTAGTTGACCAGAAGAGGTCTGATCGACCAAAATTTTATTAGTCAAAATAATGAAAGCGAACAGGATGTGCTTTCTGCCGTCTCGGTCTCTGTGAACTTGAGCGTGAAACTCCGAAACTCTGTGTATACTTGCCTTACAGACATTAAAAATATATCTATAGAGATTGAACTGTCTACTTTCAAATGAACCAATTCAAATGGAAAACAAATATTCTCAGATTATGTTATCCGTGTGAAAGATGCAAACAGACGCATCACTACTGCGAAGATGATGAGTTAGTGTTGGCGACTTCATCTCTTAAGATGAAAACAAAAAACACTAGTTTATCAATGAATTATTATATCATGATTATTAATTCTGCCGGTGTGCTGAGGCAAGATTTATACATGCACTTAAGGCATTGTAGTCAATTAAAGGCTCATTATAATGATTTAAATGGTTTATTAATAAACGTGCAATTAGTCAACTTATGCTTTAAATGAATGACTACTAGTCAATCAGAAAAATCCTTAGTCGAGGGCAGCCTTTTCAAGCAAACTGTCCCTTTAATGCATGTGGATACCTGACAGGAGTCCACTCCTCCCTCCATAACGCCAGCGCAGAGCATTCTGGGAGTGAGCTGTGAGCCGGAAACGTTGGGCTGTGAGCAGACGGTCTGATCGAACAGCTGAATCGAAGCCTGTCTCTCAGGTGTGACGTTACAGACCCTGTTAGAGAAACCAAAGCACATGAATGGATGAACGCCACCTTCAGGGGAAAAAAGATGCTGTAAACGCTCCAGAAACACTCTCACCTCGTTCCTGTGTGTGACCCCAGCCCGTCACCCAGCAGGACGATCCCGGAGGAAAAGAATCTGTCAGACGGGGCAAACACACTGGTCTCACGCCGTCTAAAACCCAGACAACACAGAGGCATGCTGGCAAAATGATTCTAATTTTGAAATACGAGTCCATAATCCTTAATAACGCTTCCTCCAGGGAAAAATTGGTCTGGTGTGAATCAGGAGAGAAATCTGCACAGATCAAGCATCGTTTAAACAGCTCTACACAAATATGTGTCTGGACTTTGAAGTGAGAGACAACAGGAGATACACTTTTTCAAAGCATAAAGCGTTATTATGGATTATGGTATTTTAGTTAATACATCTTAATGATGGATTTGTTTCAGCTTTAGTCTTCTCCAGATGTTTACTGATGGACTGGAGTGCTGTGATTACTTATTGTGATGTTTTTATCAGCTGTTTGGACTCTTATTCAGACGGCACCCATTCACTGCAGAGCAAGTGATGCAATGCTACATTTCTCCAAATCTGATGAAGAAGCTCTATGTGCATAATTAGTTTCATTTTAATTTGCAAGCGTGAACACACCTCCCATCTCCATCTCTGTCTGTGTGCGCAGCAGACACAGGTCGTTAGTCCTTGTTCTTCTTTGAGTATTCTGGGTGCAGGTTTTATCTGAAGTGCGTGGTAGCGTTTTCCCCTGAAGACGGATCCGAGATGTTCACGGTATCAACCACCACGGTCCAGTCCGACTCTGGCTTTATGCCATATCTGTCAAACGAGACGAACACAGAGATGAGCGCCATGAGAATCCCCTCAGTGTCTGTCGTCTCATACTCACTCTATGAAGGCATGGGGCGGCAGTGATGACCCAGCCGAGGGCTGATGATGACTCCTCCACACACGTGTTTGCCCTGATATTGTAAACTGGTCTGCCAACCCCACTGATTCTTCACAGCCTCCGTACCGCCCACAATACGCAACCAAAGAGACTCAGCGCTTATTGCTGTGGAGCAATCTGGGAGACAAAGACCAGGTAAAACAAGTGGACATGGACAGGAAGAGAGCATGCTGGGTAACCTGTGGGTCGGGGCAGGTAAAGAAATTGTCACTTTATCTGTGGGGCGAGTTGGGGTGGGTCATTAAAAACAAAATGTAAAAAAATCCATGTATGTTGCACGTCACGAAAGCACCAAGCAGCTCCCACTGACACCCATGAAAACACAAACTGAGAAATAAAAGTGAAGATGGAAGACGAGGTGCGGGAGAAATGGAGGCCGGGAATTTACATCATTAAAAAGAAAAAAAGGTCAGGCTGCTTGTTTAGCCTATTAGATGAATACAAATGCTGGTTTGTAAATGTTGAAAATGTTTATCATTATCTTGTTATTAATGTGGCCCGATTTATGGTTCATATTCATAATCGTATGTTTTTTTTTTTTTGCCAGTTTACAGGGCGATGTTTCCAAGCACTTTCAGGCTGAATTAAAGGCTGTTTTTATTTAATTTCAATGCCTAGTATGTCTATTTAATGGTCGCGGATGTGGGGTGGGTTTGTAAAAATAGATACAGTGGTGCAGGGCAGGCCAAATAATTTCATAAAAGCGGGACCCGCGGGCTGGACAAAAACCCGACCCGCGCATCACTACTGCAAAATACACTGCAAAAAAGCTCATCTTATTTAGTGTTTTTGTCTTGTTTCCAGTCAAAAATATCTACAAATTCTTAAATTAAGATGCATTTAATAGATAAGCAAAATTACATAATATATGTGACCCTGGAACACAAAAGCAAGTCATCTCTCTTGATTTTTCACCTACATGAATTATATATTTTAAAATCTGTAAAAAGTTTTAAAAGACTTTAAAAGAACTTCACCTTGACATGTTTGGTGTTTTTTTTCCCATGTTCCATTGCGACAGGAAACCGTTCTTTTCTCCACTGATTGAGTATGGGCTTTGACATTCGTATGTTAAGCTAGATCCATCAGGATAACATTCTTCAGTTTAGATGTTATGACTGCATTTTTCACATTTGGAGGAATGCCACAAGGCACACCCTCTGTAAAAAATAATGTATTGAAATTCATGAACTCCAATAAGACCAATGTTAATATTACTGAGAGATTATATATTGTCCAGCCCACTGTATACACAGCTGCTCCTATTACAAACATGTAATAAGAGTCTGAGAGACTCACCCTTACACACTGGTTTCTCCCAATTACCATTGATGCATTTTATGAAGCGTTCATTTGATATGAACCCTGGATCACATTCCACATCAGCAGTTTCTGGATCACGAAGGGGTTAGTTTTCCACGGTGAACACTAGGAAGAGCACCACATTCTTCCTCCCCTGTGAAGACCAACGACAGCAAGCACTTTTCAGTACGCTATCATTCGTCAAACACCTGAGAGTGACGATAATAAAACTCACGGATGCAGCGAGCCTCGTCAGACTGAATCCTTTCTTGCATGTCACTGAAGCCCACCAGTTCCCAGAGAATGGTTTATAGCCCGTGTTGCAGGAGTAAAAGATTTCTTCCTTGTTGGAGGGGTGTCTATATATAAACCCATTTTCCAAGAGTAATTCAAGGCACAGTTTTGGCATTTCTGTGAGAAAACAATTCCAAAATTTTGATTTAATGTGTTTTTGAGGGTTGCAGATATTTGATGAATTAACTGAATACTGAATCAAGTTTGTATCACGATATTCAATTAAATTAAATACCAAATGTCAATAAAATGTAACATACTATGCAGTGCCGAATGCCTGTCCACATGCCACGTAAGAATCACAGGGTGATTTCTACAGGCTCCTCTGGTCAAATCCAGAGTGACATTTTATTGTATTCTTGAATTTATTTTGTAGTTTTTCACTCTGACCTCCCCGTAATCTCTGCATTGGGGATGTTAGTTCTCTTCGATACACTATTTCTAAATCAAAAAAAAAACTCATATTATATTAACTTCGTAGCACGGATTGAATACACTATAGCAGAACACCCCCATCACAGAGTGTTTGGTGTCCCTCCGTCTCGTGTGGCATGTTGGCCTCTGTGCTGTTTCACGATATCAGACTCACACGGTACGGTTTCGTTCTCCCATTTCTTATCTCCACTGAAGGACAAAGTACAGTAATATACAGGCTCGTCACTGGAAATCACATGTAATATCGGAAACATATTCATATTATGTTTTTAATGTGCATCTTTCTGGTATTCCTGTCCCGTGGCTCACACATTTTCCATGTGGTATGACAGTTGCTCTGCATATTTAACTGTACGAAAAGTAAGAGAACAAGAAAATGTGTTCAATAGAATTGAGCAATCTGTTGAACTGATGCACCATTGCATAGCAAAATGTGTTCAATAGAATTGAGCAATCTGTTGAACTGATGCACAAAAGACAAGACAGAAGAAGAGTTTGACACCTGTTTGTCTTTGATTAAATTGTTGTTGTCTCCTAGCCAATAGGAAAGAAATATAAAAAGTGAGATCTCTTTAACATCTCAAATATTTCTCCTAGACAGAAATGAGGTTACTTTAAGATCGATTGGAGATTTTTGCTTGAGTCCCCTGCTTCTCAAACTTGTCTCCTGAGACTAAAACTCCAACAATCTCACAGTGGTCTTCTTTAAAGCATCAGAAGATCTCAAGAACATCACACACTGTGCTCAGATTCGTCTCCTAGTCTAAAGACTCAAAATCTCACAAAATAGACCCCAAAAACATCAAAAACAGAGATCACAATAACACCACTACACTAAACACAGATTTTTCTCTATAGTTAAATAATCTGTGGGTCTTATATTTGTCTCCTGTAATGCTTTAGAAGAGATCTAAACAACTTTACAAAGTGTGCATCAAGTCAAGTACTTGAAAGGCACTAAATAAAATTCAAAAATAAAAAATACATAGATAAAGAAAATATGCAGAAATAAGGATAATGTTACTTTTATAGGACAACATTACGGAAACATTTCTCATTTTAATTTAGTTTAACTTGGTGAACTAAAATAACTAAAAATTAAAAATTAATTAAAAAAAACTACAAAGAAAAAACAGACAAAAAGACAAAATTCCTAAAAATTAAATGGAATGAGATTTTTTTTTTTTATAATATTAAATCTAAATGATACTAAAATACAACTCATACATATATCATATAGGCTAGTATCATTAAAATACTATAATATTTAAGTTTTTATTAATTTTAATTTAATACATTAAGTTAAACTACATGAAAACAAGAAATGTTGCTGAGCAAAAAAATATTTATATTTATACAATTTTATTTCTTTTTTTTTAAACAGATGTATGTAGTCATTTAGTTTTTCATGACATATTTTCTACCTTCTGGTTCAGTTTGAATCTAGTGCCTACTGTATGTACAACAGGTAGATGCCTTCTAAGATATCTTATTTTTGCCCAAATTCAGCCAAAATTGATTTAATTCTTCATGAAATGAGCCCTTTAAGAGACGATGAATCTGTAATTGGAAGGTTTTTAAATATTTGAACATTATCACGTCAAGTTGTAGAGGACAAAAGTCTCAGTGGACTCAATACTGTATATTTACATCATGTTATTTACAGCAAACAGTACAGATTCAGAGCTTCAGCATGATTGCGCTTTCTTAGAGATGCAAAATATGTTTGGAGTGTTTATTTCCTCTGGAGTCAGTGAGCATCAGTATATCTTATATCAGCACTAGAGATTCCACTGAATTATTCCAAAACATGTTTAAATATTCAAAGATGATTAAACTGGTTGGAGTTTAAAGACGAACTGATCATCTCAGCATCATCTGAAATCCACCAGACGAGAGCTTCACTCTGTGAACCGTAGCTTCAAATATCACATTACAACAATAATCCACCACCACCACCACTAACCACCTCCTACGATAAAAAAAACAGAACATGATTTAAAGGCATAGTTCCTCCATAAATCATAATTCTGGCCATCATTTAGTCACCCTCATGTTGTTCAAACCTGTAAGAGTTTCTTTCTTCTGTGAAAAGCAAATAGAGATGTTTGGAGAATGTTTGAGCTTCTGTTATTGATACAGTGAAAATGAATAGTGATTTATGGCTAAACCTCAAAAAGCACAAAGAAACATTCATTTATCAGAAAAGAGTCTCTATATCATATTTATAGTGTTCTGAAGTAGTTGTTTTTTTAAAATAAAAAAGGTAATTGCAACTTCTTTATATCACAATTCTAAAAAAAAAAAAAACTGAATTGTGTGACAAAATTAAAATTGAGAGATATAAAATCAGAATTGTGAGACAAACTCAGAATTGCGAGATATAAATAAGAATTGCGAAACAAATGCAACATTGCGAGATATAAATAAGAATTGCGAAACAAACAGAATTAGGCGATATAAATTTCAGAATCGCGAGATAAGCGAACTATAAATAAGAATTGCAAGATATAAATTTCAGAATTTCGAAACAAATGCAGCAAACTCAGAATTGCAAGATAAAAAATCTGAATTGTGAGACAAACGAATACTGCGAAATATAAGAATCGCAAGACCAACAGAATTGCGAGATATAAATTTCAGAAATGCGAGACAAACTCACAATTGCGAGATAAAAAATCTGAATTGTGAGACGAATTAAGAATTGCGAGACAAACAGAATTGCGAGACATAAATTTCATAAATGCGAGATAAAAAATCTGAATTGTAAGACAAACGCAGAATTGCGAGATATAAATAAAATAAATAAGAATTGCGAAACAAATGCAGCATCGTGAGATATAAAGTCAGAATTGCGAAATATAAATAAGAATTGCAAGACAAACAGAATTGCGAGATATAAATTTCAGAATTGCAAGATAAAAATCTGAATTGTGAGATGAACGAAGAATTGCGAGACATAAATCAGAAATGCGAGACAAACTCAGAATTGCAAGATAAAAAATCTGAAATGTGAGACAAATGAATATTGCGAACTATAAATAAGAATTGCAAGATATAAATTTCAGAATTTCGAAACAAATGCAGCACTGTAATATAAAAATTCAGAAACAAATACAAACTCAGAATTGCAAGACAAACTCAGAATTGTGAGACAAACGCAGAATTGCGAAATATAAATAAGAATTGCAAGACAAACAGAATTGCGAGATATAAATTTCAGAATTGCGAAACAAATGCAATATTGTGAGATATAAAGTCAGAATTGCATGGTGAAAACAAATAAAAAGAATTCCAATTTGTAAACTCAGAATTCTAAGAAAAAAAAGTCAGAACTGCGACATTCAAACTAGGAATTTCAAGAAAGTAAGTCAGAATGTCCACATATTTATAATCGTGTTCGCTTAGAAACATCAGGTTGTCAGCGTGTCCCCACTGTGTTTCACACACAAAATAATAATAATACGGGTTTGGACATGAGCGGAGCAAATGATGACAAAATGTTCATTTCTGGATGAGCTATTCCTTTAAAACACATTAATGTCACGGCACTGTAACACCTGTTTCAGACAATCAGTCCCACAAACAAAGCCTTTTCAAACGACTCGTCTCTGATCAGGGTTATCTTGACAAACGTCTGGAGCTTCTTTTGTTCAGAGAATCCCCTGCCGTCTGTCAGCAGTGCAGGATTTTAATAAAGGCCTTGCGGAACTCGATGTTGAAGGTGGTGTAGATGACGGGGTTGACGGCGCTGTTGAGGTAACCCAGCCACGTGACGGCGCTGTAGAGCGACGGAGAGATGCAGCAGCTGCCGCAGTGAGCCTTCAGAACGTGCGTCAGGAAGAAAGGGAGCCAGCAGATGATGAAGACGCCTGCGGAGAACACAGCCATCACGGAGAGACGAACAACGAGTGAACACAACCTCGACAACAACCTCTGGATAAATGCATCTGCTAAAGAAATAAATGAAAATGTCTTTGTAGGATTCATTGTGAAGCTATTTTTAATGAGAAATGAAAATGATTATAAAGAAATAAGGCTGAGTGATTTATAGTGAGTGAAAAAAAATCTATTTTTTACGTTTTTTAACTAGTCAACTTAAAAATGTAACTACAACATGATTCAAGTAACTTTTTCTTTATTAACCTTTTTAGTAAATGTTAAACAAATCACTAGATGCATGAACTCCAAACTACATCTTGTTCAAACGTGTCTTATACATATTATATGTTCAGGAATAATACAAGCAAAATGCTTTAAAAAGTCAAGGTGATTTAAATTCTAAGTGACTGAAGGTATAACACCAGTAGACTATTATTAACTATAAATGCTCTGTAAAAACAATAAACAGCAGCTTTCAGCCGGTTACTATGATGCAAACATGAAATATCAGACATACAGCAGTAGTTAAAGGTTTTTTATTCGCTTGCCCTGATTTTCCACTGTTTTTCTGTGTATACATGAACTCAGAATTCAGAGAAAAAAAGTCAGAACCGTGAGGAATAAACTCTGAATTATGAGACGTAAACCTGGAATTGTGTGGAAAAAAGTTAGAACTGCAAAATATAAACAAGGAACTGCTAGAAATTCTGAGTTTATATCTAATTTAGAGATTTAAAATGTAAATATGTTTGTAGAATTTGCTTTTACTGTATATATAATTCTGAAAAATATATTTATTTGCAATTTCGAAAAGTCATTTTTTACAGTGAAGGAGTGAAAAGGTGTCTATAAATAATAATGCATGTTTGTGCCATGGTTCGTCTAAAGTCTAATTACGCTTCTTAAATATGAAGATTAAATGTGTATGTGAAGCGCTGCTGAAAAGATACTGAATATCAGCACTCTTTGAACGCAGCTTGTCCAATCAAATTAGAGGACCTGAACGATCTGTTGAATAATTAATATTTATTATGTCACACATGCTGCTGCTTAAATATTAAGGCTGAAGGAACAAAGAGACATAAAATGATGTGCTCAGCTGCGTGTGCAGGGACTACAAACCCACAGGAAACGCAGCTCGACTCCAAATGAAGCCACAAAAGCTGCTAATTTGCAGAAAAACGCTTCAGTCGGAGCAAAAAACACACCAGGTTTCAGTGCTGAGATTTGAATGAGAATGCCCTGAACTTGAACAAGCAGTAAACTATATTTACGTCAGAATCTCACCTAAAACGATGGCCAGCATCTGTGTGGCCTTCCTCTCCTTCTGCTGCGACAGTCTTCCTCTCTCTCTCTCCTTCACCGCCGCTCCTTTCTCTCGGTCTGTGTTTCTGTCCCTCCATCCGTGGCGTGTGTGTGTGTTCTCCTGCGCCGTGGCCCTGCGAGGGCCGGGGCCCAAGAGCGCTGGACTAGGAGCCACCGACACCGACTGCTGCTGCTGACCTCTGTCCGGACTCAGAAAACACACGGGCTCCACGTCCAGAGGATGAACCACAGCCTCCTTCACCAGCGTCTGCCACAGAGAACACACTGATTCACACACACTCACACACACACACACACACACACACACACACACACACACACACACACACACACACACACACTCACACACTCTCTAACACACACACACACACACACACACACACACACACACACACACACACACACAGACTCTCACACACACACACACACACACACACACACACACACACACACACACACACACACACACACACACACACACACACACACACACACACACACACACAGACACACACACATACATACAGACACACACAAACACACTCACAGACTCACACACACACACACACACACACACACACACACACACACACACACACACCGTGTCATGTGCACAAACACACTCACAGACTCACACACACACACACACACACCACACACACACATTCCCACACACACAGATTCACACACACACATACACCACACACAACACACACACACACTCACACACACACACAAACACACACACACACAAACACACACACACTCACTCACTCACACACACACTCACACACACACACACACACACACACACACACACACACACACTGTGACACACACAGATTCACACACACACACACACACACACACACACACAAACACACACACAAGCACACACACACACTCTCCAAAAAATAAGCACACAACACAAAAAAACTTCTTTACCACTCTCTTGTGTTGTGGAGCAGCTGGAGGAGGCTTCACTATTAAAGTGCACAACTTCACATCTTCAGGATGAGTGCATTTATTCTGACAAACAAAAAGAGAGATTCATTCAACTCTTAATTGTAGAAACATGCATTTTCTGTAAATCTAGTTTGAAAAACAAAAGTGCAATACGAATAAACCTGAATTGAATTTAATTCAGCAATTCTCTTAAGAGATGCAAAATAATGCCCTACCATAATAATAATATTAATAATCAGTATTATTATTATGAAATATTATTATAATGAAAAAAGCCCTTTACAGAGTGGTGAATTAAAGAATGTTTTTGAAAGTATTCTCTTCTGCTCACCAAGGCTTTTATTTAATAAAAAAAAAAAAGTAAAATTTGTGAAATATCACAATAGAAAATATGTTTTCTATGTGAATATCTGTTAAAGTGTAACGCAGCTCTATTATCAGCATCATTACTCCAATCATCATTACCACACTATCCACTATCACATGATCTTCAGAAATCATTCTAATATGATGATCTGCTGCTCAAGAAACATTTATGATTATTATCAATGTTGAAAACATTAATATTTCTGTGGAAACTGTGATGCATTTTATTTTTCAGGATTCACAGATGAATAGAAAGTTCAAAAGAACATCATTTATTTAAAAATAGAAATATTTTGTTACATTATAAAGGTCTGGCACTTTTGATCAATTTAATGCATCCCCCACCAAAAATAAAGAAATAAGCATAAATCTATGGAGTCAATATAATATCACATATATACGCAAAAAAATAAAGTTTTGCAAAAGAAAATAAAGTTTTGCAAACAAAAATTAAAGTATTGAGGAAAATAATTTTGCTTTTTGCAAAACAAAAAAAAAGAATTGCAAAACATAAATGATACCGCGCGAAAGCAATGATTTTGCAATACATATTTTCCATGGTCATATCTACAATTTTATTTGCAACACTGATTTTACTTTTGCGCGTCAGTCTAGTTTGAGCTTGCGCTGCAGTTTTTCCTGTGCGCTTCATTTTTCTGCGCGTCTCGCTTTGTGGTGCTGTTTTGACGTGGGGGTGGAGTCAAGGGGCAGGGACGTGTACAACATGCCTCCCTGGAAATGACGTCATCGGCCCGAGACGCAGCTCACCTGATCCAGGTACTGTCATGATGAGCAGATGCATGCGAGTGGATCGCCTTCCTTTTATTCACTAGCATTAAAACATGCATGGTTTCGTTTTATTAACTTTATTAACAAATGTATATCTAGTGTATTAGCAGCGTTTGCTCAAGTTAAAGAAGTTGTTACCATGCACATCTGTTGTTTATTTCTCTCGATGTGCGCTATTTACTGGCATAAAGTTGGCTTGACGTTGGACGTTCGATATTCGCAAATCTAGGGACCGTCTCTAAAGTTACATGCGAAACTACTATACACTTCTCTAACGTCAATAGCATGCAAGGAGAATGACTAACAGTCATGAAAACAACTGTTAAACTGTTCATCCAGGTGTCAACTATAATGCACATCTTTTATATTTTTTGATAATTATGAAAATAAACTGTAAATCATGTAAAATATTGCTACTTTTCATTACACTTTTCATTAAAGTGCACTTTAGAGGATGAATTTAACAATAATCTTATAATAATAAATACTAGAATTATAAATGAATAATTCGCTAGTTTCATTTGTAAATGAAAACACTAATTTAACAAAGAACGTTAATTAGGTAAGCAAATACACGAATTAAAAGGGGAAATAAGCATAACAATAAATATAAAAATATAGCCCTATTTAATATAATATTATTATCAATTATTATATACGGTTAGCCTATATGAATAAATGAATGATGCATTTATATAGCGTTTTATAATGTATTGTTGTACACCCAATTCGCTGTACGATCATGTGGGGGTCTCTCTCCTCAACCACCAGCAGTGTGCAGCATCCACTTGGATATATTATATATATATAATGATAAAAATAGTAAAAGCCTTATATGCACATATATTACATAAAAAGACACGATCAAACGGACTGTGGGATGGATAAAAATATTTGATCAATCTCTGAATAATCTCAGGTTGCTACGGTCACGCGGGTTTGTTTATGGCATTAAAAACTCGTGCCAAAATTAAACCAAAAAGATTCGAGCTTCATTTTTTTTTTATGCATTATCTTACAATGACAGTCCATTTATTAATTTATGCCAGGAGTTATGTAAATGAAAAAACGAAGTCGAGATCGATATAAAACTTGAGTCGTAGACCTCTTTAATGATGTACGTTATAGTTTTTGAAGTGAATTGCATAATTTTACATTAAAACTAGCAGTAACTCTGAACTAATGTGAACAAAAGAACGTTTCTGTGCGCTGGCGTCATCCCACAGGTTCAGAGAGATCTTAAACAAACACTGTCAATACACATGCAGTTAACCAAATGAAAACAATACACATTTAATGCTATAAAAGTGTGTGTGACTGGCATAAAGCTGGCTTGACGTTGGACGTTCGATATTTCGCAAATCTAGGGACCGTCTCTAAAAGTTACATGCGAAAACTACTATACACTTCTCTAACGTCAATAGCATGCAAGGAGAATGACTAACAGTCATGAAAACAACTGGTTAACTGTTCATCCAGGTGTCAACTATAATGCACACCTTTTATATTTTTTGATAATTATTAAAATAAACTGTAAATCAAAATGTAAAATATTGCTACTTTTCATTACCGAATGGGCTCAAATTTAAAATATGCCATAATTTGAAGCTCAATAGCATTTGAACAGAATGACTCACTTTCATAAAAAATACTATAAAGTGTTCATCTAGGTGTCAACTATAATGCAGCACCTTTTATATTTTTCATAATTATTCAAATAAACTGTAAATCATATGTAAAATATTGCTATTTTTCATTTGAGCTTTTGAGCTTTAAATTAGTGTTTACGTCCATTTGGTAATGAAAAGTAACAATATTTTACATATGATTTACAGTTTATTTTAATAATTATCAAAAAATATAAAAGGTGTGCATTATAGTTGACACCTGTAATGAACAGTTAACAGTTGTTTTCATGACTGTTAGTCATTCTCCTTGCATGCTATTGACGTTAAAGAAGTGTATAGTAGTTTCGCATGTAACTTTAGAGACGGTCCCTAGATTTTCGAAATATCGAACGTCAAACGTCAAGCCAACTTTATGCCAGTAAAAGAGCGCACATCGAGCGAAAAATAAACAATAGATGTGCATGGTAACAAACTTCTTTAACTTGAGCAAACGCTGCTAATACACATATACATTTGTCAATAAAGTTAATAAAACGAAACCATGCATGTTTTAATGCTAGTGAATAAAAGGAAGCAATCCACTCGCATGCATCTGCTCATCATGACAGTACCTGGATCAGTGAGCTGCGTCTCGGGCCGATGACGTCACTTCCAGGGAGGCATGTTGTACACGCCCCTGCCCCTTGACTCCACCCCCACGTCAAAACAGCGTCACAAAGCGAGACGCGCAGAAAAATGAAGCGCACAGGAAAAAACTGCAGCGCAAGCTCAAACTAGACTGACACACGCAAAATAAAATCAGTGTTGCAAATAAAATTGTAGATATGACCATGGAAAATATGTATTGCAAAATCATTGCTTTCGCGCGCGGTATCATTTATGTTTTGCAATTCTTTATTTTTGTTTGCAAAAAGCAAAATTATTTTCCTCAATACTTTAATTTTTGTTTGCAAAACTTTATTTTCCTTTGCAAAACTTTTATTTTTTTGCGTATATATGTGATATTAGTGGCCTACAATATTAATCACTTTCCCAGCACACCTTGCGGGATCTCTGTGCATCTCTGGGCTCTGGATGGAGGCCGTGTCTGCGTGAAGGTGCGGTGCGTCTGCCTCGTCTGCGCAGCACCACGCAGATCTGCACATACACCAGCAGGGTCACGATGAAGGGCACGTAAAAGGAAGCGACAGACGAGTAAACCACGAAAGCAGGGTCGGCAAAACTGCAGTCTCTCCCTTCCTGACTGGCTGATAAGAGAGAGAGAGAAGAGAAGAGTGAATCTCATACAAACACAGTTCACACACATGATCCGAGATTAGGTCTCTTTATCAGATTTGGAGAAATGTAGCATTGCATCAGTGTCTCACTGCAAGTGAATGGGTGCCGTCAGAGTCCAAACAGCTGATAAAAACATCACAATAATCCATAAGTAATCCACAGCACTCCAGTCCATCAGTGAACATCTGGAGAAGACAAAAGATGAAACACATCCAGCATTAAGATGTTTTTAACTCAAATACATAGAGTTCATAATCCATAATAACACTTCCTCCAGTGAAAAAGTGTTCTGGTCTGAATCAGGCTGGATTTTGATGTATAATAATTTTTAGAATAATTAAATTATTTCTTCAGAAATACGGCATTGTCTGTTTTAATTTTTCCCCGCTGAGCTAAACAGACGTGTTTCGGGATCGCCTGGAGGATGTGATCTTTGCAGGGATACTGGGATTTGCTCTTATTCCCAAATCCTTACATGTAAGCGTATATGAGTGCTGATCTTTAGAGCTTTAAGGCGAAGGAGAAACACACATATCACCCGGAGTGCAGATAATTATGCACGGAGGGAAACCTCATTACGAGCGAATGAATCCAGCCACGTCCCTCTGGATAGAGATCTGCACTAAAGTTCACTGTGCTGCTTCAACCAATGAAGCTCATGAAGACACAGACAGAGGTCAGGCTTCACAGGACGGAGCTGAATTACAATAATTAAGAAAAACAACATCTACTCGATCAGACCCCATTAAAAGAAGAACTTCAGCTCTTCATTCAGCATCCATTTACATCAGATCTATACGACTGACGTGGTCGTAATGAACCGCTGCTGTGTGTTAAAGAACTGAGAGAAGAATCTCCTTTGAGTTTCTCGAGGTCATAACAGGATTGGAACAAAAAATGAGGTCTATTTGCTCTGTAAAGCCTATGAAATAATAGTCAGGAAAATCTATTTTTTAAAAACGGAACAGTTTATTGTACCTTTAGACAAAACATTTTTTTAAAACCTAATAAATTTTGCATGTTTTATTGAGTATCATATTTGATGCATCAGGCTTTTATGGCTCATTCGGTGAGAATGAGAAGTAAAAACAGCTCATTTTATTCAAAAATTGAGCAAAAAAATCAGAATTTGCTGCAGATGCTGATATTTATATGATGATATTCAGCTGCTTGTGATGTAAATCAGTGAGATCTTTATAACAGTAGAGCAGATACTGACATAAACTGATGTAAATATGAGTCTGGGCTCTATATCTCCAGTAATGAGATGAGATGAGATAAATGATCCAAACATATAATGCAGTGATTGAGAGATGAAGAAATAAAGGCTCCTCAGAAGATGTGAGATGTTCTGGAGGCTTGTGAAGATCATTCCTCCGCTGAGTAACAGTGAAACTAAAGCTTCTGGAAACAAACGCTCCTCAAAAAGATCCTGATGATCAGATTTGAGACTCTAAAACATGATTGATGGAGAATCAAGTAAAGCTGAGCTGCTTCAGTCCAGTAAGAGTTCATCTGGAGATATTACTGCAGTTATTCTGACCTTTACTTGATAAAAATCACTCAAGATCTGACGCCAGAAGCAGCAGCTGAAGCTGATTACACTAAAAGAGTTTCAATCAGACGATAGAAGAGATGAGTTGATTGAGTGCAACAGCACTGTTTTGATCATTTAGAGACCTCAGAAATGAGTCTTTATTGGGCTGATATGTTAATTGTATGTGTAAAAGAGTGTGTGTACCTGTGTTGTTGAGTCCGAACAGCAGCGGGCAGGAGATGGCGAAGGACAGGAACCAGACGACGGCGATCATCAGAGCCACGCGTCTTCTGGAGCTGTAGCGTGTGTTGTAGAGTAGCGGCATGGCCACGGCCGTGTACCTGCACAACAACACACGCTTAGATCAGTAAGCAAATCAAGAAGGGATTTCAGATCACTGATGTAACAAATACAATATTAATCTACAGTGATGACAGACAAGAAGGACAGAATGGATAGAATAATAGTTTACTACTCTCTGAATAACAAGTACACTGTAAGAACTGACTAGTATTTTTGAAAAGCAGTGAAACTGTGTCCATCACGCAGTAACTAACAACACAAGCTGTAGCTTTCAACACTGATGTCACATGATCTTATGTTACATTTGAGCGGCGTACAGTTCTCAACTTGGAAATAAAGTTGTTTTGCATTCCTAATCAAATTTGGAAAATAAAAATAACAATACTCCAGAAAATTAAAAAATATGCTATTTTGCATTCTTAATCAAAAAAAAGAAAAAGAAAATATAGAAACAATCATTTATATATTTTTAAGAATTTGATTAAAAAACTCTGTATATGGGTCAAAGACGAAAAAGTGTTTAAGCATAAAAACAATAAGTGTAATACTGCTTTAAATTGTTGTTGCCCCCCCCCCCCCCCCCAAAAAAAAAACTAAATCATTCTGTTTAATTTAATTGTAATTTTGTTTTTGTTTTTCTGAGCAAAAAATATATATCATAAATTTTTTCCTGATTTACAGAAGAGACCCACTAAAATGTCATTCAGTGTAACAATCTCGTCAGGCATATTTACAACAAAAATCAATATTAAAAGACTAATTACTTTCACCTCAAATACTAACTAGTTGTAATTTTACATTTTTTTAATTTGCCACTGTCTGAGGTTTTTTTTCCATTTGTCAGTAAAATGTTTTTACTCATTTAAAACACAATCAAATTTAATATGCTCCCTTATTCTTTTATATATTTTAATATGTACAATAATGAATAAGCACGTTGTTTGAATTTTTACATAAATATTGTGTATGACAACGTAACATTATTTCAACCAAATTCTGACATTTTATCCTCCAAAAACTTATTTGAAACCTTAAAAGTAGACACTTTACTTACATTTAATGAGCTTTCTATGGACATAAAATCACTTCTGTACATTTCTTTTGATCCAGACATCTTAACGTCTATGACCCACATACATACATATTATTTAAGTAATACATATTTTATAATACACAGTCTTAATTATATATATATATATATATATTAAACAAAATATTTTCATTTGTATTAAATTATTTAGGCAGTTTGTTAAGTCATCGGTGGTCAAAACAGAAATCTTTACAATTGCAGTTTATATATATATGCATTTTCAATCAAATTTTGTACAATAAATAAACAAAAAAATTAAGTATTAGTAAGTATTATTTAATATATTTTTGGCACTCTAATCAAGTAATGAGTCAAAATTAGCAGGTATAGCAAATGTATAGCAAATTTGGCAAAATAAAACACAATAACGACCGGAGCGTATCTCTGAAAGTCTGCCGAGCGATTCACAGAAACTGCAACACAAGCAGATTCATTAACTGAGAAGCTGGAGAAGTAAATGAATTAGTTGGAATTCACAAGTGGACTGCAACAGAAGCAGATCAGTTTTCTCTTTAGAAGTTGTCAGCAGTTATATAACACCAAACCCAGCCACAATGCTGAGAAGCAGTCTTCAGAGCAGCTCAAATGCATGAACCCGACTTTGACGCTTCCAATTTTCCAGCACATTTCCAGCACGAGTTTCCTTTGAGATGAGAAATGAACTGGTTGGAAATTAACAAGTGCACTTAAATAACACCAAACACACCCACGATTATAAAAAACAATTAGTTGGAAATTAACAAGTGGACTTGAATGAGACGAGTCAGTTTTCTCTTTAGCGTGTTGTGCATTTATATAACACCAAACTCACCCACGATAATGAGAAGCAGAGAACTTT
This sequence comes from Cyprinus carpio, assembly GCF_018340385.1. Classification (NCBI taxonomy): domain Eukaryota; kingdom Metazoa; phylum Chordata; class Actinopteri; order Cypriniformes; family Cyprinidae; genus Cyprinus; species Cyprinus carpio. The sequence goes on along the minus strand of NC_056612.1, from coordinate 29,158,797 downwards.
ACATGCAGCTCGTTATGCATGCACCTCCACTTTAATGCATGCTTCCAATTTTCCAGCAACTAAAAAACCACGAAAAGCAAAAAATAAAATCAAACACACACTGCAGGATTTATAATTCATAATCTTCTCTGCTGGCATGTAATTGCATGTAATTCACTGGAAAACATAAGAAAAACTAAGATAAGAAAAACAAATCATGATAAATTCAGGTCAAGCGAAGCTCCAAACAAACGCTGAGGCAAAACAGATTAGGAAAGGGATTTCATTCCCTGTAGAGGTGAGAGGGCCGGACGGGTCACCTGTCGATGCTGATGGCACACAGGTTGAGGATGCTGGCGGTGCACATCATGACATCCAGCGTGAGCAGAATATCACAGTGGATCCGACTGAACCTCCATTCACCCACAACCTACACACACACACAGAGGAATCAGCACAGAATCTGAACACACTCTGACCATGAGCTGGCCAATCAGAGAGCAGGAGACCCTATAATTGACATGTGAAGTGACCAATCACAGTTTGTTTGGTTCTTATATAAGGCCATGTGATTTCTGTGATGCAAACAGAATCATGTAATCAAGTCATAAAGTCATAAAAATGAGTCTCTGTTACAACACGTCAAAATAAAAGTTTGGTTTAGCTTGAAGAAATTGTGATAAAAATATTATTACTATTGTACAGTAGAATAGTCATCTCAAATAATAATAATGAAATCAAAAATGTAATAAAAAACATTACAAAATTTTTTTTTTTAAGGAATAGCATGCTTTTAAGCCAAAAAAAAGAAAAAAAATAATTGTTATTTTTTTCTTTACATTTTAAAAGACTAAAAAAAATAATAAAAATTTCAATATATCAAAACAAAAAAAAAAATCCAAAAAAAAAAATGAAAAACAGACAATTTCTGGAAAAAAAGGGGCTTGATTTAAAATGAATCAATTGTTGAAAGTTGTATAAATTCAATACATTATTAAAATTTAATCAAACCATCAAAATGGAATTCAGAAAAGTGTAAATATAAAACAGAATTTGGAGAAAAATAAATGGCCCTAAAAATAAATTGTTGTTAAATTGCATAAGTTTTATCATTTCAATTAATTAAAATTTTTGATTACAAAAAAAAAGACTGAAAATGGAATCCAAAAAAAGTAAAACAAAATCCAGAAAAATTAGAACTATAACAGAAAAAAGGGACTGCAAAGGGCCCTTAAAAATAAAATTTTTGCTTAATAAAAATGGTTGTTCAATTCCATTCGTTTTTATGCTTTTGATAAATAAAGTTTAATTTAACCATTAAAATGGAATCCAGAAAAATGGAAATGGAAAAGACAGAATTCAGAAGAAAAGCAAATAATAAAGGTAGAGGAAAAAAATAAAATGCAATTTGGGAAAAATTACACCGATTTCATACGGCTCTACTTCTGTGCTTATCAGTGCTTCAATTACATCTAATTACCATTTTAACCGACCAATCACGACGTCCACTGACCTCCAGATAGACGGCCCAGGGCATCACCAGCGTGGCCAGGAGCAGGTCGGACACGGCCAGAGACACGATCAGGTAATTGGTGGTGGTCTGCAGCGCTTTCTCTCGGGACACAGCCACACACACCAACACATTACCAAACACCACGCAAAAAATCAGCAACACCAGCAACACGGCGTAGAAGTTATACGGCGGAGACGAGGGAGACGGAGACACCGAGCAGTTCGTCTGCGGGAGAAACGAGGAAAGAGACGGAGATGAATCCAGGGTTGGGGAAGCACTGGAGACACCGTCTGCAGTCACATTGAGAAGAGACATAATGAAGCTCCTCTGGGCACCTAACACCTAAAAAATAACACCAAAAATTACAATTCTGTCTTTTAGTCATTAAACGATTTTGTAATGGTCATAATAGGATATTTCCCATGAGCACAAGCTGTTCGAGAAACACAAATGTCCATTTGATCCACTTTATAAATAAAAGAACATGACATATCATGGTTATCAAAAACAAAAAAAAAAAAAAAAAAATTAAAAAAAATTAAATACATTTTTTATTTTTAATATATTAAAAGGTCCATTTGTTCCACTTCATTATTAATATATAAGACAGAACTATGGTTATTGTTAATGAAAACTAAAAAACCAAAAAACTAAAAAAAAATGTACTTTAAAAAATAAATGAAAATATTAAGAAAAATTAAAAAATATATATTAAAATAAAATATATTGTTAAAATGAATATTAACTGAAGTAATATATATTATTATTATTAATAATATATAAGACAGAACTATGGTTATTATTAATGAAAACTAAAAAAACAAAAAAAAGTTACTTAAAAAAATAAATGAAAATATTAAGAAAAACTGAAAAATATATATTAAAATAAAATACATAGTTAAAATAAATATTAACTGAAGTAATATATATTATAATTATTAATATATAAGGCAGAACCAGGGTTATTACAGTTAACTAACTGAATAAAAAAAAAATGAGTGAAATAAATAAAATGTAAATAATTTTTTTTTATTGGCTTTATTATAAATATATAAGACAGAAGAAGACAGGGTTATTATAGTTAACTAAAACCATAAATAATTAATAATAATAATAAACAAACATTTTAATAAAAATTTTCAACAATTTACATTTTTCTTACTTAAAAATAATGTAAAAAAAATTAACTTAAAGCTTCATTTAATCCACTTAACTGTAATAGAAAAATACTTAGAATTATTTAGTTTAAATTGAGCTACTAAAATAAGTAAAACTAAAATCAAATTTAAAAAATCATAAAAATTACTAAAAATTTGAACTAAAAAGAAGTGAAGACAAAATCTACATCAGAATATTATCGAAAATTATAATAGTGTGTAAAGGACACTAAAACAACACTGAGCTATAGTGTCTTTTAAATTAAGGAACTGGTTAATTGTAGTTAACAGCATCACATGACAAAACGTTGTGCAGAAAGAAACCATCAAAAATTTGACCTTACGATCATTTCTCAAATATGCGTACGTGTGATTCATAGAATGAACATATGCACAGAAAGCACAAGTAGCCTACGCATCTCTTTCAGTAAATGATCTTGAACTTGCGTGCAGCTGAATTGTTTCAGCTCTCTGAGCATATGCACACTTTATAAATGAAGCCCCTGGCTTGTTCTCATTACTTGCGATTTTGCAAGCACTTCAGTGAAAGTGGTGCTCAGTGCCAGATTAATTGCATCGGTGAGCCACTCTGGATGCATCAAGATCTTAGCTCAAGGGAACGAATGTGACGCTATGGTGAGGTAAAGCCGGCACGACTCCAGCTACATGCAGAAGATTTAAATGAATAGTCTATTGAAACTATTGAATAAACACAGTCACCTTGCATTTGATAACAATCTGTGAAGGTTGTTCATGCACTGTTCAGCTCACAGTCCTCTAAAAACTTCAATGTAAAAAAGTTTCAAAGTAACAGCTCTTATATGCTCAGAAAATACTGCAGTGTTCAATGTACTGATGAAGTAGTGTGCTGGGGTCAATTTGATCTACATTCAAAATACTGGTTAACCTTTATTTCTTCGTGAAATTTGGTAAATATTATTTATTTAGGGTCATGAATGTTCAAGTTTTGACACATAGATGTGTTTTGGACAGGCTTATGTTGTGGTCAATTTGACCCACACTCGATTTTTTTAAAGTACTCAAAATACTGGTTAAACAATTTATTTCTTCTTGAAATTTGGTGAATGTTTTTTATCTGGAGTCATGAATATGCATGCAAAATTTTGGCACATTGATGTGTTTTGGGAAGGCTGAACAGAATTTGATAAAATTTTTGTGTTGGGGTCAATTTAAACCCCACTCAATATTCAAAGTGCTCGAAATACTGGTTAAACTATTTATTTCTTCTTGAAATTTGGTGTATATTTTCTATTTGGTGTCATGAATATGCATGCAAAGTTTCGATACACTGATGCGTTCTGGAGAGGTTGTGTTGGGGTTTAAATGGAGCCCCACTAGTTTCCATGCAATTATCCATAAATCAACACTAAAAAACACTAAAGAGTGTAAAGTGAAAGCCTATGTTGTAGCTTGTCAGCAACTAAAAATGAAATACATTAGAACTTATTCAATTTAGTTAAATAAAGACTAAATTTTACTTGAAAATTAGATGACTCTTCTCTTTTATTCGAGGAAAATTCACAATTTCCTTATCTAGTTGAGTTTCACGGTCAATAAATCTGTTGAATCTGTTGTTTCTGGTTGTAAGTTTTTTGGATCTTAATCACTAGACTGTTGCAGCACTGAAAAGTGTGAGAAACCAATTTTACTCTAACAAGTGTTTGACAAAAAGATGGAAGTGGTAGTACAAATAGCAATAAATATTACTTACATTTATTTAATTATTTACACAACACAATTAAGTGCTCCATTGATTGGTTTTGAAGAAGTGTAAATCACTGGACACTGAGCTTATGGTTGTATTTACCAATCGACAAATTATGCAAATGAGGATGCAGCTGTGTGGCAGTGAATCCGATGCTCCGACCCTAATTAAAGAGAATCGGTTCTCATGCTCACGCCCGTTAATCAGGAATCACTCCAGACAATGAGAGCCCTCATATCTGTATTTAATCTGAGCGCTGATGAATCTGTCATTACTGAGACACAAACACTGATGGCTGATGAGAAAATGATGCCTGTGTGATAATTAAGTATTAGCTAATGAATGTATGCTCTCCAAAAATTAATAGGTCTGCGTGCGTTCTATTCTGCAGTGAAATAATTGCCTCCGAATCTAATAATCGCCTCCATCTCCTGAAATATCTGCAGTTGATGATCAGCTTTAATCTCTACATCTCCACTCTGTCTCATGAAAACATAAAATAAGTTAATTATATTTTGTTTCATTCAAATAAAGCCTTTTTATTTTCATGACAATTAAGAACATTTCTAACATCAGTGTCTCATCAATGGATGCTCTGCAGTGAATGGGTGCCGTCAGAATGAGAGTCCAAACAGCTGATAAAAACATCACAATAATCCACAAGTAATCCACAGCACTCCAGTCCATCAGTTAACATCTGGAGAAGACAAAAGATGAAACAAATCCAGCATTAAGACGCTTTTAACTCAAATACATAGAGTCTATAATCCATAATAACACTTCCTCCAGTGAAAAAGTGCATCTCCTTTTGTCTCTCACATCAAAATCCAGACACATATTTGTTTAGAGCTGTTTAAAACGCTGCTTGATCTGTGCAGATTTCTCTCCTGATTCACACCAGAACACTTTTTCACTGGAGGAAACTGTTATTATGGATTATGGACTCTATATATTTGAGTTAAAAGCGTCTTAATGCTGGATTTGTCTTCTCCAGATGTAAACTGATGGACTGGAGTGCTGTGGATTACTGTGGATTATTATAATGTTTTTATCAGCTGTTTGGACTCTCATTCTGATGGCACCCATTCACTGCAGAGCAAGTGATGCAATGCTACATTTCTCCAAATCTGATGAAGAAACAAACCCATCCTAATTTCTGATGGCCTGAGAATAAGCACATTTTCAGTTTCGGGTGAACTATTCTTTCGAATAATCACAACTCATTTCACTTCCAAAATTTGATATTCAGACATTGAGAAAGCAAATGTAGTTCAGGACTTGATTTTATCCAGGAACAGATTGGATGGTGAAACATGTCATTATACGACAGGCATCCGAACAAGTTGTTACATTTGCATGGAATATTACGAAGACAAGCATTCACATTATGACCAAGAAAGCGTTCACACTTTCAGCTTGACCTCAATTATCCTAAAACAGGCTGCGATATGAACATATTCTTGACAGGTTTCATGAGATTCTAGTGACTCCATCAGGGTTTGAGCATTTCGTTGCTCGAGGCCCATGAATCTTTTACGGTGGCCACTAATAAGGATCTCATCTGCTGGCTGCAGGGGAATGTGTCGCTCGTTTTCAACGCCTCGACGGCTTCATTAACTACCACGGAGCTTCAGATCCATATTTTAGGAGTTCTCTTGAACAACACAGAGCTTAACAGATACATGAATACACGCATGTGTGCAGTATATAAGTATATAGTATATAAACTGTATGACAGATTATAAGATCCATGCATAAATGCAAGTACAGCAGAAGTGAGCGCACAATAGGAATCCTGGCAGCGTCAGAGTCAGTGATTGTTCACAGATGGGCTGTTTGTTCTTGTATTGGGAAGTTTGCATTTAATGCGATTTTTCAAGCAACGCTCGCACTGTTTGCATTTAATGCGATGGGCTTTTGTTTTGTTGTTAGGTGATGATCCATTTGATCAGGGCCACGGGGACATGCATAAACACATACAAATCTACAAATGTTATTAGAGCACCAGACAAGTGATCAAGAGCCAAAGAGGGAACTGTTTTATTTTTGCTTAGGAAATTTGCATAATCTTACAGCAACACAGCTGTGACTGCAAACGGAAACTGTGGAGAAAGAGACAAAAAGTGCAAAATCCTGAACAAACAGGGATTTCAACCTGGAAATAAACAAAGTTTTTAAAAATGTTTAAAAGAGAAATGCTAGGGGGTCACAAACTTTCAGATTCTGCACTTATTCTATGTAATTAATCAATTGTAATTCATTCTCATGGGAATCTTTGCAACGATTTTCTTCTTCCATTCGAGCTCAAGATGCTTCTTGGAGACACTCACGTGAGTTTAATTTAACTTTGTACTCAAATAATAATAAAAAAAATTCATATTAAATTATATACACATTTAAAGAAGAGTCATTAGATCATTAGTGATCTCAGACTTCATCACATCACATCTTATATTACAGAACAACAACATCATATTACCTATAAATAAAAAATAATCATAATTCATCAATAATCCATCATTTTTACCAGGGAAATTGAAACGGATCCAGAGAATCAAACACTATACAGAACCTATGCAATGCTTGGAGATATTAGTGAAGACTGGGGCAAGCTGTCACAGTTTGTGTGTGTGTGCTTTAAACTCTTTTTAATATTTCTAAGTATGATTTAATTTATAAAATACAGTTTACAGTAAACTAAATCCCAATATAGGGACATATTGTCCCAATATATGTGGTAATTTACAATTACCGCTCAATTTTAACGGTATAAACAACAAAGAAACAAAAACAAAGTATTGCTCAATCATGACGGTAATAAACAAACAATCATGACAAATAAATCAAAGTTTTCAAAACCAAATCTGCCTCATAATGTCTGATGCCAATGTACGTCAAAATATAAATACTACTGATGACTGGTCATTGAAGGAAATACATAATTAAGAAACGACAAATCACCATGCAAAAACAAATGTGAAGAACGAATGTGGAAAAGTGACTTACTGTCATTCAGATTAAGATACAGACCTTGTGCCAACTAGACTCGGTCTCCAAACGCAACAAAATCAGCAGCAAAGTGTGAAGAACGAATGTGGAAAAGTGACTTACTGTCATTCAGAAGGAGCTTCACACGCATCTCGACAGTCCTACAACGAAACAACAGAAAATTAATTCATATTAATGGAGAAACAGAATAAAGATGTGAAGCTCTCTCCTCTCATTTTCGCGCTCTGCTCCTCACAGGCGCGCGCGGCGCCTCCTCCTCCCGCAGACACTCCTGCTCATTATTCATCCGATTTATATCAGTTTACTTTAACAGTTATTATCGCCATAAAATAAACTGTGAAAAGACACGGCTAAAATAATAGCCATAATAACTCACGCGGCTTATCCTCACCATCGCTTGACAAAAACTAATAAAAAAACCAATATCTTCACATAATTTCAACATAAATCAAAATAAAACCAAAAAATTTTGTTTGTTTGAAATGTTATTGGATGAGCAGTTGGGGCCGGTGATAAACGCACGCCTGGACGCGCAATTTAAATTAACGCGCCAAACTGCTTTCCAACCGAATAAACCGTCACTAGAAGATTTCAGATTTAAAAGACAAAGCCACGTATAACTGGGGTACAGATAGCTGGATAAATACAAAGTTACACGGAGAAAGATGGGTATAGAAAGGATATGGGGGTGCATATTCCTACTTATGTTTACATTTAATAAAAAGATGTCCATATTGTTCTTTTCTGGTATCAGAGTATTCTTCTCAGGACGGGACGAGCAGCTGATAAAAACGAATGGCGTTTCTTTATTTGCTAAAGATTAGTTTAAATGAAAATAAACCGTTTAGGTTTTGTTTGAAATGTTTAATTGGACGAGCGCTGTTGTTGTAGCGGTTGATAAAAGCCGTGCTATTTGAATTAACGCGCCAAACTGCTTTCCAACCGAATAAACCGTCACTAGATTTCAGATTTTAAAGACATATAAACTGGGGTACAGATAGCTGGATAAATACAAAGTTACATGGATAAAGATGGGTATAAAAAGAATATGGGGGTGCATAATTCCTACTTGTTTACATTCATATTGTTCTTTTCTGGTATCAGAGACTAATTAATTCATGTGGCTTTCTTCTCATGACGGGACGAGCAGCTGATAAAAACGAATGGCGTTTCTTTATTTGCTAAAGATCAGTTTAAATGAAAATAAACCGTTTAGGTTTTGTTGGAAATGTTTAATTGGACGAGCGCTGTTGTTGGAGCGGTTGATAAACGCAGCGCAATTGAATTAACGCGCCAAATTGCTTTCCAACCGAATAAACGGTCACTAGAAGAGTACAGATTTAAAAGACAAAGCCACGTATAAAGGATCGTTTGGAGGTGCATATTACTTTATGTATAATTTTAATAACTAAAAAGAGATCTTAATATTATTTTCCAAGTATCAAAATACGATTGCGTGAAAGAGGCTGAAGCACGTGCTGATACAGGGGAGTTTATGTTATTCAGAAACAAAAGAGATTGAGATGAACAAGAAGATGAACACTTGAGTGAATGACAAGAGAGCGGAGACCAAGACACAAGTGAAAGACAGATATTTCTTTAACAAGGGATAGAAATTAGAGACACATCTAACTCAAAAAAAAAAAAAAAAAAAAAGTTTAGTTTGTGGAAGAGAAAAGGACTCAAGGACAGTACATTCTGTACGAATTCTGAATTCTCTTTGATGAATCCCTGCTGAAATATAAAACTGCCTAATGGGGTGGTTTGCTGGGACAGACACCAAACTAGTTAAGATGCTTAGATGAATGGTTTTAGACAAGTCAGCTGGTTTAAACCAGCTATATCAGCAACGAACAATTTCCACCTGCAAATCAGGTATTAAGGTTTTGAATTATTGGATTAATAATTAGATAAATGGTACAATCACAAGGAAAATACCTTACAAACAGTAAGAGACAGAAGGCATTGGTTTTCCTGAAAATAACATTTGTGTAACTATTTTCCAACTTTATTCTGCAAACGCTTCAAATCAGAACTTCAAAATATTAATTTCATTTAAAGAAAACAAAAGACATCAAAATAGAGACACATTAAAGAGAATCTGAAATAAAAACAGTAAACATCAAAACAACATTAAAACTGCGAGAGTTGACCTATCATAAACAAATGTTCTACAAATATACCTAATCAAGGTTTTTACAGCAGTATTTATTTCAGGAGCTGTTTTCTTAAATATAGTTGTTTGAATATTCAAAAAGCTCAAAACCAAAGCAATATTACTGTAATATTATGTAGGCCACACCTAAAGATGTTAAAATGCTTCGGTCTTGAGCAAAGTAATGAGGGCACCAAATGTAAATATGGATCAGCTAATCAATAATTAACCATGTGAACACACATATTAAATTAGTATGTTTTGCATAAGTCAGATCCAAAAGAGACCTCAGGTTCAGGTCATTAGTAATTAATATTTAACAGCTTCATAAACAGCTTTTGGACTGTTGGTAAAGCGGGTCATGAATATGAATTAGAGTCTTTTATCTCTGGGTTGGTGGGTTGGTATCTGACATTAATTTCGCAACATCGACTTGTGACAGGCCAATATATTTCAACACCAGAAATGAAAATACATAAATTACTCATTCACACGCCCCTCTAAACCTCTATGATGCTCTTCTGTGGATCACAAAAGATGGCAAAAACAAAAAAAGAGAAATTCATACAGGTTTGGAATGACATGAGGGTGATTAAAAGATGAGCGACGCTTAATTTATAGGTCGAACTATTCCTCTACGACGGCTAAGGTCTCCTCAGGTCAAGGCTGGGAATTGATGGCAGAGTTCTCAAAGAGCAAGACGACTTCATCTCGCTCTTAAGGGACGACAGTGTAGGGCTGGTACGGTAGCAACTTCTGCCTGTCATTGATGGCGAAAATCCAGGTAGGTTTCACAAAGCTCAGATTGCCATTTTCCATCAAGGCCTGTTAAAAAGACAGAACAGACAGTAAAAGTTGATGAAAAGAAAGAAAGGACCTTGAGACATCACACGAATTCTCTGTATGTGCTGTCGGTCAAGACTTACTCAAAGTCTTTCAAACGTACAGTCTATTAAATGCAGAACGATATGAAAGTCTGCAACTTGAAACAGTAAGGACAAATGTTTTTACAAAGCCTGACTAACACATGAAGCCACTCGTTAGTGGCATTAGCCAAGTCAAGCCAAAAGACAATGGACTTAGACAAAAAACAATGGCGTTTGTGAATACTGGTTCTTTAAGTGATTTTATAGAGTCACAATGGGCCACCTGTAGTAGAAAAATCTATAGTCAGCATTGGCTTCCTTGTTACTTTTCTGTATCAGGATTTCTGCAGGATTTTTAATCTCAAATTTAAGACCTGCACAAATAAAATTAATACCATATGAGCGGGGTAGGGCAATGTTTATAGTAACATATTAAACTTTAAAATGACTGCAAAAAGCAACATTTACAGTTCAGATACAAGTTTTTACACAAAACAAAGTTTTATATAATATACACTTCACATTTTCAGCCTTTAAAACCATTTTAAAGAAAATGGATGAGTCGAAAGTATTCATTATTTTATTAATTTAAAGGCACAAATATGTACAGATTTTTCATATTGTGCCTTTAAACAATTCTCACTAAATATTATATTAAATAAACCACATTTCAGCACTGTTTAGATTTTTATAATGCATTATCTTCTTATCAATCCAGCAGTTAACGTGTTTGCAGGATAAAAACATGGGTCGATTTTCACTTTTGTCTGAACAAAAACGTCAGATGGGCTTATTGAAAATGCACATTTATTCTCTGCCAGCTTTCGGAACAGCAGAGATATACGTTTCCTTCTAACGGCAGTCACAAAGGCAGCACAGCAGCTGAACTTGAAGCGTGAGCGCTCATGTTTATTTTAAATCAAATCATAGCCGTTTGAAGTTTACTAATCACATTAAGGCCAAATTTATGATCTCTTGATATTGTAATTAAGGGTCATATCATGCAATTTCAGGTTTTTGGGAGTGTTAAGCTGCTTTTTTTTTTTGCATATATAAGATTTCGTGAGTTGCAAAGATTAAAGTCACAAACCCAAAGAGATATTCTTTCTAAAAGTTTTAGACTCGTTCCACGCCCCTCTGAAACGCCTCACGGCCTCCACTAATCTACATCACTGTGTTGATGATATTTGCAAACTCCGCCCAAATGTTTTACACAAAGAAAGAAGGCGTATACTTTCATTCTCGCTGAGAGGGGGATGTCGTATTGTTGTCGTGGAGACGCCGTGTGTTTTCCAATATGGTAAGGGGCGTAACATTTCCGTCACACACTTTGAGGTTCTCGGCCAATTACAACGCACTGGACAGCTGGCCAATCAGAGCACAGTGTGCTTTTCAAAACAACTGAGCTTTGTAAAAATCGACATGTTTCAGAAAGGCACGCAGAGAAGAGCACAATAATGTACAGTATGTGGAAAATAATGTGTTTTTGAACCTCAATTATGGCCTAAAAGTTAATACAACTAAAGGTAAGACTTTTTAAGGGCCTTGCTGTATGTAATAAACCACTTAAGACTTTTTATGGCCTAAAAGTTAATACAACTAAAGGTAAGACTTTTTAAGGGCCTTGCTGTATGTAATAAACCACCTACAAAGCTGAAAAGGAAGACGCAATACTCACTTCCTCAAACGATTCGTCCCATCCCTCGCTGGTGATGACAAACTGGACCTTCTCGCTCATGTAGTCTTCGACAGCTCTGAGGAATCAAACAGATCAGATCATTACATCGGTCACGCCACACCTACAGCCTCTCGAAGGCTGACGCCATTCCTCTGAAGCGCTTCAGATGGATTATGAACACTTCACGCTCTTGAGTTTATCTGAATGCACGTCTGTCTCGTACCCGTTGAAGGCGATGATGTAGCGTTGAAGTTGCCTCTTCTGGTTGTCAGGGAACTTGCCGTAAAGATAGAACCGTTTTCCTGTTAGGAAGTCTGAAGGAGAGAAAAATGAAGATGATTTAATAAATGTAATACTCAAGACGTATGTCTTGGCGAGATGAAGTGGCGAGGCGTCAGACCTGGTAGCTCAGGGATCGGTTTATCCTCCTCTTCCTCAGCATCCGTGTTCTCATCAGTAGAGCCGCCGTACGGATCTTCATCTTTCACCTGAACTGATGCGCTTTCCTTCAGTGCTTTCTTCCTCCTGCTCTCCATTTCCACCCTGAAACAGTCAAATATAAACACGTCACACATCTGAAAAACAAGGAACTTCTCGACATTCATGCACAGAAATGTTTTAACCAGCAGTTGATTATAATGCATAAAATATTTAATATTTTGGCAAAAAATATTTAATAAACAAGTATACAAAGGCCTGACCAATGCATTTTTGTTTATTAAATATTTTAGGTCATTTTTGGCATACACTACCAGTCAGATGAATTTTTCTTTTGCTTTTTTTTTTTTTTTTTTTTTAAGAAATTAATAATTTTATTCAGCAAGGACACATTAATTTGATCAAAAGTGAGATACATTTTTGTAACATTACTACTTCAAATAAATGCTAAAAACTTTCTAGTCATCAAAAAAATCCTAAAAAAAAAAAGCAAAAGTAAAAAAGCTTATCACGATATCAGAATGATTTATGAAGATAATGTGACACTGAAGACTGGAGTAATGATTGCTGAAAATACAGCTGCACATCACAGAAATAAATTACATTTTAATAGATTTCCACATTAAAATCACAAAAAAAAAAAAAAAAAATGAATTCACAAATTCAACTAAGCCAACGAAACACCTTACACAAAAAAAAAAAAAAAAAAAATGAATGGGAATGGTAGTGTATGTAAAACAATTCTACAGAAAGCTATAGAGTTTTGTGCAATTTTGCAGAACATAGGGAAAATTCCTGGTTTAAAAACAGTCCTAGACTGCATGTTTTGAATGAACGAGAGCACTGTATCTGATTAACACAATCTGAAATAACTCTTCTTCAGCTGCATTTAGACATTATTAAAGAGCCTGAATAATAAGAATCTCAAGACAGCTGGGAAAGGAGCACAAAGAGGGAACATTAAAGGACAACTACCAGACTTATGAGAATAATGATCCACATTTAATAACGTATTTAGAAAGCAATAAATGTCTGACCTGTTCAGCTCATCTTCAGTGTCCATGCCAGACCCGTCATCCTCTGAGAGTCAAAAACAGTATATAAAGATTAAAAAATACCACATAATTCAAATATATCATGCAATCTATTTGGCATAGTCCATAAAATGCTTTACAAATGAAAGGTGCTTTATCTCATTTGATTATTTTCTCCTTTTATTTGGATCTCGAGAGACGTGAAGCAAATCTAATGAATCATTCTGATGGTGTTAAAAATAAGCTCAAATCATGAAATATCTGAGATATATATAAAACAAAAACATAAATAAACAAAACAAAATCAGCACAACTACATTATCAACCATTAAACTTGAAATAAATATTAACTAGCTAAATAAATTATATAAATAATTAATAAATAAAATGTATAATTATTAATTAAATAATTCACATAAAAAACTACTAAACTTAAAACTAAAATGTTAATTTTTTTATTAATTGAAAATCTGAAAAATCTAAACATTAGATGAAAAAAATGACTTAAATGTAAAAGAAAACTAGAAATGCTGTTTTGGCAGGTAACTACAATAAACTGTTTTAGTACTTAAAACTAAAAAAAAAAAATTAAAAAAAAAAAATATTCTAAATTGCAATATTCTAAACATTAGATGGAAAAAGCTAAATGATTCATTAATTAAAAAAAATATTCTAAATTGCAATATTCTAAACATTAGAATTAAAAATAAAAATAATAAATAAAACTAAAAATAAATATATAAAAAAAAAAAAAAAAAATTTAAAACAAGAAAAAAATAAATTAAAAACAAAAAAAAAATAACAGTGGCTTTGGCATATATTTTAATATAAACAAATAAAAAAATAAAAAAAAAAAAAAAAGCTGCAATATTCTAATCAATAGATGAAAAAAACTTTAATAAAAAAAAACTAAAACCGAAAAATTTCATTAATTGAAAAAAATCTGAAAGAATATAAATATAAGATAAAAAGACAACTTAAACTTCAATAAAAGTTAAATAAAATGATTAGTACTTAAACTTGAAAAATAAAACATTTAAAATATATTTAAATATAACTAAAATATTTATAATAATAATAAATATATTTAAAACTAATAAATATGACAGAAAATACTGAAACTAAAATTAAAATTATAGACATTTAAGCTAATTCAAAACGTGATTAAAATCTATAAAAGTATTTAAGTAAATAATAAGAATCTGGATTCACAAACTCTTCATCCTTCAGCTACTGGTTTAGAAGAGCTTTACGGGTTTGTCTGGAAATTAAACAAAAGTGAATAAAGAAGACACTGGTTCATTGTACGCTGATGTTTAATATGTTAAAGACTGGATAATGAAAGACAAATGGAAAACCTCGATAAGTTGTGGCAACAAATTCCACCAGCCCTAATAGATTAATGATGAAATTTCATATTCTGTAATGCACTTCAGAGTGTAACAGGATACTCAGAGTATTGTGACTCTTGTCCAATCAAAAGCTCTCTAGAATAAGACTGTCACTCTTAAATATTAATAGATGTTTTCAGTAGAAGATAAGCAAACAAAATAAACATCTTCCTTGTCTTTACCTGGACCTCCAGCATCTGTTGAACCTCCGTCCTCCTCCTCTTCCTCCTCTTCCTTAATCGGCTGCTTTTTGGGGGTCGTCTGCCTCTTTTCTGGTGTTTTCTAGGGAAGCATGAGAAAACCAAAGCTAATGCATTAATGTCACTCATGTGTTTCCTGCTTGAAACGATGATGCGTTTCAGGAAGTCATCAAATCTGAGGATGTCGTCTCTATGGCAACAACACGTCGCATTAAGGTTATAATGCTCTTTTCATTCACAGATGAAGACTTTGATGGAAAGACCTAAAGCATCAACGACAGACGAAGCATTTACCGGTTTCTGCGTTTCCTCCTCGCTCTCATCGTCTTCTGCTTCACTCTCTGAACTGGACTCGACAACATCAATGTTCTGATGGAGATTCCAGGAACAGGATTCAGACTGTAAACACTCTTGAAGTCTGATGAAGGTTATCTGGATGGAGATTCCATGTCTGAACCACTGATAAAGATCACACACGTACCAATTCTGTCCCTGGAGAAGCAGTCATAAGGAACAGGATTTCAGAGCTGTAAACAACATCATGAAGAATTACACACGTATCTCCAATATCTGTGTTCACAATTAAGAGTTACCAGTTTACAGATATAAACTCAATTCTGAGTTAAAAGTCACTTTTTTTTCTCAGAATTTCCTCAAAGATGCACTGAGTTAAAAGTCACTTTTTTTTCTCAGAATTTCCTCAAAGATGCAATTCGGAGAATAAAGTCAATTGCAAGATAAAAAGTCGGCTCATAAAGATTATAATATAAAACATCCTGAGTTTTAACCCAGTTTATTAAAAAAATAATATACACAGTTAATAAACTTTATATATTGCAACTGAGTTATTAACTGTGAGATGCAAAACCATAACAAAAACAAAAAAAATTCAAAATAAAAAATAAACTACCAACTACCTTTAAAAATAAAAATATATTTTTGGTGGTGGAAATCAGCTTCTATATAAATCTGCATGACTTTCTGCTATAAAAAACAAAACGAAGATATTTTGAAGAATGTCAAAAATGTTCTTTTAGCTTTAAAATAATGGGGATTTGGGCTTTAAATAAATGCAAATGTTGTGTATCGTTGAAAAGAGGAAATGTTTTAAATTTTTACATGTTTTAGGTGAGATATTATTTTTAAATGTGCATGAAAAACACAATCACTCAATGCTTGCTTTATCAAGCAGAAGTATTTCTGGGAATAACAGAAAAGTGAAAACACACTTCCACTGCTGACAAACAAGTTCAGAGGTTCTGCAAGGACACACACCTGAGCTGATCCGTGCGTGTGTGTGTGTGTGTGTGCTGGAGAGATGTGTGTGTGCGTGTGTGTGTTTGAGTGCTGGAGAGATGTGTGTGTGTGATTGAGTGAGTGTGTGTGTGTGTGTGTGTGTGATTGAGTGCTGGAGAGGTCGTGTGAGGTGAGATTGAGTGCTGGAGAGGTGTGTGTGTGTGTGTGTGTGTGTGTGTGTTAAGATTGAGTGCTGTAGAGCTGAGATTGAGTGTGGAGAGGTGTGTGTGTGTGTGTGTGTGGTGTGTGTGTGTGTGTGTGCTGTGTGTGTTTGTGAGATTGAGTGCTGAGAGATTTGTGTGTGGTGTGTGTGTGTATGTGAGATTGGTGCTGGAGAGGTGTGTGTGTGTGTGTGTGTGTGTGAGATTGAGTTGCTGGAGAGAGTGTGTGTGTGTGTGTGTGTGTGTGTGTGTGTGAGTGATTGAGTGTTGAGAGATTGAGATTGAGTGCTGGAGAGATGTGTGTGTGTGTGTGTGTGTGTGTGTGTGTGTGTGTGTGTGTGTGTGTGTGTGTGAGATTGAGTGCTGGAAAGGTGTGTGTGTGTGTGTGTGTGTGCGATAGATTGATTGAGAGATGTGTGTGTGTGTGTGTGTGTGTGTGTGTGTGTGTGTGTGTGTGTATAAGATGGTGCTGGAGAGGTGTGTGTGTGTGTGTGTGTGTGTGTTTGGGGTGTGTGTGTGTGAGATTGCTGGGAGAGATTGTGTGTGTGTGTGTGTGTGTGTGGTGTGTGTGATTGAGCGCTGGAGAGGTGTGTGTGTGTGTGTGTGTGTGTGTGTGTGATTGAGTGCTGGAGAGGTGTGTGTGTGTGAGTGTGTGTGCTGGAGAGACGTGTGCGTGGACAGATACATCCTCCTCATCTTCAAAGGAAGTGTCTGTTTAATCACACATGGCAGATGCAGCTTTTAAATACAGAATACATGATGTGAGGTGGGCACTCGAAGCAGACACAATGAATCAAAGCTAAACAAACCCACTGCCAAACAGAGAAACACACAAAACACACTCAGCACTGGGCTTTTATCAAGCAGCACTGCTATAATAATCATTAGGGCTGGGCAACATACCAAAAAACAAAAAACACTAACTAAACAATATCTTCCTGCTTTTTGACAATAATCAAAATAGATGTGTTTATAATATATTTTGTGTTTTTTTTTTTTACTTTTTATCTCACACTTCTGACCTTTTCCTCTCAGAATTGCATGATATAAACTCTGGTATATATATAAAAAATCAATTGCCAGATATAAAGTCACAATTACCTAAGATATATAAAAACGGTATTTTTCCCCCTCAAAACTGGATTTTATATGACTTATTTTTTCAGAATTGTGAGAAAAAAAATCAATTGCCAGATATAAAGTCACAATTACCTTGTTTTATTTTATATTCAGTGGTGGAAACAGACTTCCATAGTGCTTTCTGTCATTTAGAAATAAAAAATAAATGATATTATATATCCTGTTTTTGATCTGAGGATGCATTTGTGAAGTAGATTTAAAATACTGAAATACACAAAAAACTAAAAAAAATAATCCAAATAACTCACTCCAAAACTTCCAAACAAAAATCATATAGCTTAACCAGTACTTAACAATACAAAAATAAAAAAAAATATAAATAAAAAAAAAATTAATAAAAATATATATAATACTATTTGTATTACCTTTGTCATCTAAAACATTTTTTCTAATTAAATTTATATTTTGCTTTATTTTTATTTTGTCATCTGTATCATTTTTGCTTTTTATATTTATATTTTGCTTTATTTTAATTTAAGTTTGAGTAATTTTATGTGGTCTTTTGTTACTTAGCTTTAACTTATTGTTATGTCAGTTTTTGTAATTCTGTTGTGCTTTCTTATTTTTATAATATCTCTATTTAACTTTCATTTATTTTTATTTCACAAATACTTTTGTATTTTCATAAGTTCTGGGTTTTTTAATATTTCTATTTAACTTTCATTTATTTTTATTTCTGATTTAGCATTTTTAGTACTTACTTTTATTTCAGTTAGCTCCTAAAGCAACATTATAAAGTTTTTCGACTAATACTTATATTTTTATTTCAGCTTATTTCAATTAACATTTGTTTTTTCTTTAAAACAGTTTCCGTGCTAGTGAAGTATAACACCCCTGACCTGAATGATGTCACTAGGAAACTCAGCATGCACTATAGCAGCTCCCATGATTCTCACGATATGAATGAGAAGTTCACGCTCACCGTTTGAAGGAAATCTTCTGCTTTGTTTTGTGGCAGTCCATCACCCACTCCTTCCTGACGATGACGCCTCCCGCTGCTTTCACCTGACTGTATTTGGGCGTGTTGGCGAAAGCACAGCTGCAGGACAGACACAAAAGCTCTGAACAAACCCAAGGAGCTTCTGAACACTGAATCACGTCATGAGGCTCTAAACTAGTGGTCCACCGATATATCGGCCGATATTTGGTATACCGCATGCTTACAGTGTTTACTTCCTTTCCAAGTACAGTACAGGTCAAAAGTTTGGAAACATTTCTATTTTTAATGTTTTTGAAAGAAGTCTCTTCTGCTCATCAAGCCTGCATTTATTTGATCAAAAATACAGAAAAAACAGTAATATTGTGAAATATTATTACAATTTAAAATAATTGTTTTTAAATTTATTATACTTTAAATTATCATTTATTTCTGTGATGCCAAAGCTGAATTTTTAGGATCATTATCACATGATCCTTTAGAAATCATTCTAATATGATGATTCATTATCAAAGCTGGAAACAGTTCTGCTGCTTAATATTTTTTCAGAACATGTGATACTTTTTTAGGATCCTTTGATGAATAAAAAGTAAAAAAAAAAAAAAGAAGCTATGTTTTTAAAATATAAATATTTTTGTTAATAACAATATACACTACTGGTCAGTAATTTGGGGTCAGTAATTTTTTTTTTCTTTCTTTTTTTTTAATAAAAACAATACTATTATTCAGCAAGGATGTGTTAAATTGATAAAAGTGATAGTAAAGAAAATATATTATTAGAATTTTTTTTTTATTTTGAATAAATGCAGTTCTTTTTAACCTTTTATTCATCAAATATATTAGACAGCAGAACTGTTTCCAACACTCATAATAACTCAGAATATTAGAATGATTTCTAAATGATCATGTGATAGACTGGATGTTACATGTGACACTGAAGGCTGGAGTAATGATGCTGAAACTTCAGCTTTGCATCACAGGAATAAATTATTTTTTAAAGTATATTCAAATAGAAAACTATTATTTTAAGTTGTAATAATATTTCACAATATTACTGTTTTTTCTGTATTTTTGATCAAATAAATGCAGGCTTGATGAGCAGAAGAAACTTCTTTCAAAAACATTAAAAATAGTAATGTTTCCAAACTTTTGACCTGTACTGTACATTTTTATTAAATATTTATTTTACACATTTATTTAAAAAATTTCTTATATATTAATTAAAATAAATAAAATTATATTTGCTTTATATCGGCCACCCTGCTTTCCGATATATCGGCATCAGCTGTCAAAAACCAATATCGGTAGAAAACCTACTCTAATCGCCTCGTTACACTGATAACGAGCTCCTTACATGAGGTGTGTGGAGTCCGGCGTCCAGTCGGGTCGGTATCGGGCTCCCATGGCCAGCGCTTTGTCCCGCAGCTCTCCGCGGAAGGGGTTCTGGAAGCCGCTCAGGACAAACACCACTCCCTCCAAGATGCGATTGAAAGGCACCGGTTCTGCAGACTTGGCTTTAGGTTTTGGTTTGGGCTCTGGCTTGGATTTAGGACTCTCGCGCTTGTCTGATGTCTTCTGGGCTGGAGAAGCTGCAGAGTTGAGAAGCGTGATAAGAGTTCAGTTGCATCTACAATGGCAACACTCTGAGCAGTGGTTCTCAAAGATGACTTAAAATGAAATAAAACGGGTTTTAAAAAGCTAAAACAACTAAAAATATAACATCAGTGTCTCATCAATGGATGTGAATGGGTGCCGTCAGAATGAGAGTCCAAACAGCTGATAAAAACATCACAATAATCCACAAGTAATCCACAGCACTCCAGTCCATCAGTTAACATCTGGAGAAGACAAAAGATGAAACAAATCCCAGGTCATTAAGACGTTTTTAAACTAAAATACATAGAGTTTATAATCCATAATAACGCTTCCTCCAGTGAAAAAAGTGTTCTGGTGTGAATCAGGAGAGAAATCTGCACAGATCAAGCAGCGTTTAAACAGCTCTAAACAAATATGTGTCTGGATTTTGATGTGAGAGACAACAAGAGATGCACTTTTTCACTGCAGGAAGTGTTATTATGGATTATAGACTCTATGTATTTGAGTTAAAAACCTCATCTTAATGCTGGATGAGTTTCATCTTTGGTCTTCTCCAGATGTTCACTGATGTACTGGAGTTCTGTGGATTACTTGGGGATTATTGTGATGTTTTTATCAGCTGTTTGGACGCTCATTCTGACGGCACCATTCACTGCAGAGCATCCAGTGCTGAGGACACTGATGCAGTGCATCTTGGATGACCTTCTGATGAAGAAACAAACTCATCCTGATCTCGGATGAACTGAGGGTGAACAAATTTTCATTTTTGGGTGAACTAGACCTTTTATAAAACCTTATGCTATTTTTATAATGAATATACAGTTTTGTAGTTATGTCAAGCTTCAAAATGTTTTATCAGGTTAAAAAAAAAGATCCAGTAAATACAGTGAATCTGGAAGGACTGGAAAATCAGCTCTTAAAACTTCTTTAATCCAAAAATGTATTTCAATTATAATTATTTTAATCCCAGGACACTCCTAGTTTCTGAGAACCACTGACTTCATGTTTTCGGTGAATATGAATCGATCTCTACATTTACCGCTGCTGGCAGGACTCGCAGTTGCTCCGGTCCTTGCTTTAGATCTCGGTGTGGCAGAGTTTGGTTCAGAAGAACCGGATGAACTGGGCTTTTTGGGCGGCGGCCCGGCAGCTTCCAGACGCTCTTTACTGAACTCAAACTTCCTTTTCACAGGAGCCTATGAGCAAACATCAGGAAACACATTGAGCAGCGGGTCTCAAAGAACCGAGCTTCTTTTAAGATACTCATCCACTCATCCATCAGCATTTGTGCACAGAAGAACGTCTTAAAAACCTCAATCAATATTCAAACACTTAGAATAGTCTCTAAAGGAAGCGTGATAAAAGGGATTCACTCGATAACCTCCGTCCTACAGCAGGTGCGGCATCTTCATCTCAGATCCTGCCGAGATTCACAGTTTCTCGGTTCTAATTATAAGGATATAATTCTGGAACGCTACAAAAGCTCAATAGTACATTGCAGGTGACAACAAAATATCTGCCGTTTCAGCACAAAAACACCGGCATCAGGTACTGAGCTCTGGTTCGCATCGGAGAGATGATTTATGGTCAAAACGCTGGAGCTCATTTAATGAGGAAGTTAAATGAGCTGCTCGTTAGTTAAGAGGACAGGAATATGGTTATACAGTGACAGTTCACGAGCTCAAATCCCTAATAAAGAAACACTAGGGAGGTCAAACACAGAGAGACGGAGCCCAAGACACTTATTAACAAATACACTACTGTTAAGAAGTTTGGGGTCGGATGCATTTATTTGCTCAAAAACACTGTAAAAATTCTGAAATATTATTGTGATTCAAAACAGCTGTTTTCTCTGTGTATATCTGTTAAAGTGTAATTTATTTCTGTGATGTGCAGCTGTATTTTCAGCATCATTACTCCAGTCTTCAGTGTCACATGATCTTCAGAAATCATTTAAAATGATGATTTGCTGCTCAAGAAACATTTCTGATTATTATCAATGTTGGAAAAACAGTTGTGCTGCACAATATTTTTGTGGAAACTGGGATACTTTTTATTTTTCAGGATTCACAGATGAATAAAAAGTTCAAAAGAACCGCATTTATTTGAAATAGAAAACTTTTGTTACATTCTGTACTGTCACTTTTGATCAATTTAATGCATCCTTGATGCAAAAAAGTAATAATTTCTTTAATTTCTTTAATAAGCACAGGTACCTGTTGTGAGCTGCTGGGAGACGTCTGTGTGGACGCACCTTCAGATTTCAGAGCAGCAGCGGCGTAACTCAGTCTGTCATTCTGAGGAGACACTGGTGGAGAGAGAAATTAATAAAATTGGGACTGGTTATTGAGAAAATAGAGAAAGTAAATAACTCTGGGAAAACAAAACAGATCAGCTCTGTAAGGAACAGTAACAGTATCATTTTCTGAATGAATATAACACCATATACAAAATACACAACATCAATAACTAACCAGAACATACCATACCAACAACAAAATACCAGCAATAGCTGCCCTGCATTAATGGTCTCCTAATGTGGAAAACTTGCATAAAATCAATTATGATGATTGCGGAGTTGAAACTTATCAAATAAAAATTTCCATCATGTACTTTGTTTTCACAAAATAAGATGAATATTTATGAAATTACATAACAGTACAGACCAAAACGTAAAACATGTTATGTTTTTGAAAGAAGTTTCTTCTGCTCAATGAAAAAAATGTAGTGATATATTATTACATTTAAATAATAGTTTTTTAATTTATTATACTTTAAATTATCATTTAGTGCTGTGAGGCAAAGCTGACTTTTTAGGCATAATTATCACATGATCCTTTAGAAAACCATTCTATATGATGGATTCATTATCAAAGTTTGGAAACAGTTCTGCTGCTTAATATTTTTTCAGAAAGTGATACTTTTTTTAGGATACTTTGATGAATAAAAAAGTAAAAAAAAAAAAAAAAAAAAGAAGAAGCTCATGTTTTTAAATATAAATATTTTGTAATAACAATATACACTAATGGTTCAGTAATTTGGGTCCAGTAAACTTGTTTTTTCTTTTTCTTGTCTTTTTTTAAATAAAATCATATTACTTTTATTCAAGCAAGGATGTGTAAATTGAATAAAAAGTGATAGTAAAGAAAATATATTATTAATATATAGATTTTTTTTATTTAATAAGTTGCAGTTCTTTTAACCTTTTATTCATCAAAGATTAGACAGCATAACTATTTCATCATAGAAATCAAAATATTATAATCATTTCTTTTGATTTCATGACTAAAGTGAGTTCTTGTTACACTTTATTCATCAAATAAAGACAGCAGAACTGTTTCCAAACATCATAATATCAGAATTTGGAATGATTTCTAACAATAAATTGATTTTTTAGACTGGATGTTACATGTGACACTGAAGGGTGGAGTAATGATGCTGAAAAAGCTTGGCATCCAGGGAATAAATTTTTTTTAAAAAGTATATTAAATAGAAAAACTTTATGTTACGTTGTAATAATATTTCCCAATATTACTACTGTTTTTTCTGTATTTTGATCAAATAAATTGCAGCTTGATGAGCAGAAGGACTTCTTTCAAAAAACTAATGACTAAAATAAAAATTCTGAATTAATTATTTAATTTAAATGTGTCAGCTTTTATGCACTTATCGTAATGACAAAAGCAGCCAAATATAAAAAGTTTCACTTTTAATGACTAAAATAAAAATTCTGAATTAATTATTTAATTTAAAGGAGTGTAAAAATACGTTCAAATTTTAAAAGAACTTTACAAAATTAGCATTTTTCACAAAATCTGTGATTTTCAGTGTCTGTTTGGATGCCATAAAAGCAGAAAGCACCTGCTCACGTGCTGAGAATTGATCAAACAGTAGTAATCTGACTCAGATTCAGACGGGAATCATGTGTTTTTCTGCTGATTAACGAATAACACCAGACTTCTTTAACACACAAATCTTATTTTGTGAGAAAGTGTAACGCGCTCCAGCAAAACACAAGCTATTTCTGGAATCAAAATAGCTCAAAATCAGTAAGAAACGAGTGTTGGATTTCACACAGCAAATATGATGCAGGGCTGTGTATTATTGATCATAAAACATCATGCATGGATTCATTACAAACAGTTTCCTTTAATACTGTAATGTGCGTCACCCTTGAGTCCTGTGCTGGCTTTAGCGGCGCTGTCTCTGCTGAAGAACAGGCTTCCCGGCTGGATGTTGGAGCCAGAGGAGGGCGACTCGTCTTTGACTCTGAACTGACCCAGTTTAGTGAGTTTCTGTCAGGAGAGAGCGAACAGATGTGTCAGAGCTCACGCCGTCATAACACAGCGGGACTCCGGAGGAGCAGCACTCACCGGAGGAGTCGAGACGGGAACATCGTCAGCGTCCGGAGGAGAGTGCAGCTTTATGAAGGCGACTCCGTACGCTAGAGACTGCACACAGACACACAGTAAAGACTCGCTCACACACAGGAGTGCTGCTATGTGTCTGGAGGGTCTATCGTGTTCACCTTGCTGTACGGCTGACTGCACACGATCTTCACACAGTCCCACTTCTCCTGCGCCGTGGCCTTCAGCAGCTGGCTCGGCAGCCCCGAGAAGCGCACACCAGAGAGATGCATCAACACGTTACGGCTCTCTGTGGGCGACATGAAGGACGACGTGACCAGCAGAACCTACAACACCAGAGAGATCCATCAACAGCGCTGAAAATGACACGTTACTCAGATTAAATGTGCAAGTAATTCACCCAATATAAGATTTATACTAATTTACAGCAATACACAGCCATACAAGAAACAAAATACAATTTACACAAACATATACACACAAATATAAGTTGCAAGGTTATGATGTTTTTATTATATGTATGTTGCGTAAAATAAAATATGTTTATTTCAGCTACTTGAAACAAAATATTAACTAATCTGGATTGTAAATAAATTATTGTATTCTAAACTTTAGCGAAAGCTCTTTTTTAAAGTGTGTAACTTTAAGACGCACCTGAAAGTCTTGGTCTTTGACTGACGTGGAGTGTCCAACAAGGACCTCAATGAAAGCAGAGCCTTCGTTTCCAATGTCTATGCTGTGAATGGTGTGTTTTGCTATTCCTTTGGTCCAAAACTAGAAGACGGGGCACATTCTCATTTGGGGAGGAAGAGGGGGAAGGGGGGACAGCATGGGGGGTAATAAAGTTCTTAAAAAGGGCAAGATGGCATCCAGTCCCAATTTTGGAAATGATTTTATATATTTACTGTATATCTAAAAAAAACAAAAAACAAATATGGGGGGGCTATATATATAGGGGGTCTATATAATTATATATATATATATATATTAATATTATATAATATAGGTATAAAATAACATATACATTCAATTTTTTTAACAATTAAAAATAATTAAAAAAAAAATATATAAAAAAATAATGTAAAAAACATTTTTTTTAAAATGTTACCAATTTAAAAAAAAACTATATAATAATGATAAAATAAAAAAAATAGATATAACTAAAAAAAAAAAAACAAATATAAACCTGAAGAAGGAACCCTGAACTTGGGCGTCTCGCGCTTCTCTCCAGGGTCCCGCAGCTTAGGCTTTTCTTGCATTTTTTTTTCTCCTCCGCCATTTCCTGTTCCTGGTAAAAGACGGGGTAACTTCCCTTAGCGCCCAGGAGAGATTAGTATCTATATCTGCTTTGTGAGGTATGTGCAGGAGAATCGATTCATTTACACATCTTATTCGTTATTTTCTTACAATAACAAGCACCTTTGTGCTTTTATTTACACATGTCTAACTAGTTTCATGATTCTAGCGTTCAGACGGATGTTACTAAAATTAAAATATAATAAAAAATAGCAACTGTACTCATTATCAACGTACCGTCGGAACTCACCTGGGCACCTACCTCTCATTCTAACCATGTACCGGTCATAACACGCATTTGAGATTCATGTGAATCAATTCAAAAATTTTAAAAAACAAGATTCCATCAGATCTTAGAGACTCACAAAACAGGAGCTTTGGTCCTTATGAAAATTGTGCGTTGATTGTAAAGCGGGGGGCACCTTACGGCCAATGTGTTCCCTTCTCGTTCTTTTTTCCCTTCCTCTTTCTTCGTTTCTGAAAAAAGAAGAGGCCATTAAACCGTAAAAATCTTCTTAATGTTAATATAAAAAAACAAAAACAAAACAACACTACCAACGACTACACTGTCCTCACCTCTGATAGACTGCATGACAGACATGCTTGAGTTTCTGATTTTGCAGGGCATGTTCTTCAAATATCATAAAACCTGAAAAACACCGGACTGGGGTTTCAACACTTAAAAAAAAACTTTCATAAAAATATGATAAACAAAATAATTATATAAAATAAAGAATGGATAACATTACGATCTACAATAAACGGGGTTTCAACACTTTGAAAAACACTTTCACACGAACATCATTCAGAGTTTTGCTTTTATGACGTGCGCTGTATCAAGAGTTTACGCGCAGGGGCAAAAAAACAGAAAAAAGTCGCGAGTCGACTCAAAAGAACGATTCGGTCGCAAATCAGACATCATTCATGGCAAAAATTGTACTGTAAACAACTGAAAATATCTATTTAATATCTAAAAAGAACGCTGCGGTCCACAAATCAGACGTTCCTCATGGCAAATTGTAAACTCGTAAAACCAAACTGATAAATATCGTATTTAATATCACATTAAAGGTGGTAATTAGAGTACGATATTAGACTCTGACGACACCATGAGTAATAACTGCCAGAAAAAGTGGGATAAACAACGCTATAGCATAAAAAAGGGGGGGGGAAATAGACCAACAGCAACCAATTAGAATTCTACTTAAATACTTTGACATAAATGTTAATTATATTTCCTCCTCGGGATGCGCGTGTAGTATTGAGTATCTGACAGAAAGCCAGCTGATTAATCTGATCTGGTTTTAGGTAGGAGATGGCGGGGGTAGCTAGGGGGGGCTAATTAAGCTGGTCTACCTACGGCAGTTTTACTTTAACAGGAGCGCACATGTAAAAACGAAAAACGACGTATTTAAGCGAGTTAAACTAGCGCGCCCTCACTGCTTAGCGAACAATAGAGGCGAGTCAACAGCGCCTCTATGAAGCTGCCCAGAACCCCGCGCTGGATGGGGTCATTTCAGGACTCAGGAGTCATTTGTACCGAAATCCAGATCACGAAAACCGGTTTATGTGGTTTATCGTAGTCTGTGAGAGACGAACCCGCTTACAAACTCCTTTATTGTAGTCTGTGAGAGACTAAGTGACAGACTAACAAACTCACAAACTCCCTCTCAATCCACAACACGTGACGTCACTTCCGCCCGCCGCCGTATACGGCCGCAAAAAAAAAAAAAATTCCAATCAAAATCAATTTTAATTAATACTAAAGAAATATATCAAAAAAAAACCAAAAAAAAAACAACAAAATAAAAAAGATCTATAAAAAAAAACATCAAAAAAATCCCAAAAAACCTGCCATAGAATTATTATTGGGTACAAACAAAACAACTTAGAAAATAGTAACATGCCTTTTTATGGAATTATCAGAGATCAATTGTTAGATAGTACAAAACTAAAATTAAACGTTATGAATTATTTACCCACACAATTATCAAGACACCAGTGGTCTTCCCTTAACTAATTTAACTTCATATAAATCAGACATATTTACACGTACTTCCGATAATAAACAAAAGATAAAAAAAATACTGTAATATAATATTTTTTCATTTTTTTCTTTTTCTGAAAAATAGAGGCAGGATATATTTGTTTTCCCGTCCCCCTTTCATCCCCTGCCCCCTCCATGTGCTGTTTCTTGCTTTTTATAATGTATTTACCCTAGAAAAACCTGATATTTTGAAAGTCAATAATTTTTTTTTTTTTTTTGAATCTGCGAATCGACTGCGAATCGATAGAAAGCCTGAATCGCAATTCATTATGATGAATGGATTTTTTTTTTCTTTTTTTTCTTTTTTTTCAGCAAAAACCATGATTCTTGTAATAGCTGGATTTGAATATGAGGCTGTGAGGGACTGAAGTAGCCAAAAAAAAAAAAAAAAAAAAGTAGGCCAACAGTTTTTAAAATTGTGAATTTTAAGATTTCATGCCATTGCAAAACCAGAGTTATTCATTAAGTACAGTTTTAGTAATTTGATTAGTAATATGCATTGCTAAAAACTTCATAAATAAAAATAAAAACGTATATTACTCGAATATAATAATTCAGATTGGTGATGGTCTGAAAATAAAAACACACTGCATAACAAAAACACTAAACGATTCGAAACACTCCAGACCAAACCCCACAACAAACCAAAATCAAATAAATCCAAAAAAAAAAACTCAGCCCAACGCGACACATTATACAAACCAACAGGAAATGTTTCCATAAAAGTCTGATCTACTGCTTTTATGAGTTTGCTTGTTAGACAGGGCTTGGGAAGATACAACACATCTCGTGCCTTATCCAAATAAGCAACAAAATCCCTAACCCTTCAGGAGGACCAGGTGCAGGAATACATTAATAGATCGTACTTTCTCTCCCCCCCCCCCTCTTTCAGGAGGACCAGGTGCAGGAATACATTAATAGATCGTACAATGAACCTCAAGTGTCCTCCAGAGTCTTGAGCTACAGAGAAACATGACTCGTGAATCTTAGCCTTCAGAAGAGAGAAAGAGAGAGATAGAAAGAGAGGGAGAGAGAGAGAGAGAGAGAGAGAGAGAGAGAGAGGGGAGGGAGGTGAGAGGAAAGAGAGAGAGAGAGAGAGAGAGAGAGAGCAATGACAACACTGAACAAAAACAAAACAACAAAAAAACAAAAAAATATTGCTCTCTATACTAGCATTAAAAAATACAAAATGCAAAAAAACAAAAACAAAACAACAACAACAAAACAAAAAAACACTTTTAAAATAATAACAAATAATATTAACACAAATAATATACTTAAATAATTACCTAAATTTTAGCTCAATCCCTTAAGGAAGCCCTTTTCCACCATGTAAGAAAATAAAATAATAATAATCATGCGTTGATAAGTCATAATTATGACTAGAAACAAAATTGACATTATGATTTAGAAGGTCGAAACTGACACACTAATTGATACTTATGAGATCAAAAGTTAGAATGATGTGATACAAAGTCTAAAACGCATGTAACTAAAAAAATCATATCATAGAAATTTCAACTTTTTATTTCATATTTTGTTAAATTAAATGAAATAATTTAATAAAGAATTGTCCCTTTATCTCATAATATTGACTTTTTATTGTCGTAATTTCAACTTTTTATTTCTTCAACTTTTATATTGTCTAGGTAGTTATGACTTTTATGTTATCATTTGCGTCTCCTTTAATGATTATACTTTAGATTTTTTACTTTTTTTTTTTTTTTTTTAGAATTATTTTTACCTTTTTTTTTTTTTTTTATGTATTTTTATTTTTTTTATTTTTTTTTTTTTTTTTTTTATTATATTTTTTTTTTTTTTTTTACTCTTTTAATGTCATAGTTTCGACTATACACCACAAAAATAACACCTTTTTCAATTTAAAAATTCCAACTTTAAATTCAAAAGTTTCCAACAACCAACTCAAAAATAATAACCTTTAAGTTCGACTTATATTAACTTCATAATTATGAATCTTTGATGTTATCGATAATGTAAATTTTTTAACTCTCATAATTTTTTTTTTATAATAAAACCAACACATCATAAACATATTATTAATCAAATAATAAAATATCAGACATCATAAAAAAATATATTTTTTTCTGTGCTGCTTTCATCCGCATTTAGAGGAGATTCTTAAATTCTTTAGCGGACTTTTATTTTGAAAGCATCAGCGCGTCAGCGGCGTTGTCACGTTTCCGGTGTCGATCACGTGCTGCTTTCAGCTGCATGTAGAGGAGAGTTTTAGAGTTTTCTCTGTCATTGAAAGCATAATATTTTCAGAGCTCAAGAATAGAATGCCCGACCGTTCTTTTCGTCCGGTTTTCGTCGTGGGTTCGGGCGTCGTTTTTTTCCTTTTCGCGTTTAATTCGGGCTGGTTTTCCGTGATTGCGCTTTCGTCGTTCGCGGCGGGGTTCTTGTTGTTGCCCCCGTTTTCGGGAGCGTCGTGTGGGTGGTGTCGTCCTCGTTTCGGGGGGGTTCGGTCTTTACGGGTTTCGGGGCGTCGGTTTCCCGTGCTGTCGGCTTGCGGGTCGCTTAACGGGGCCGTTAACACACTTCAGTGTCGAGTCTGTGTCTGACATGGATGAGTCGCGAGTGTTTGCGTCGATGTTGTGTTTTCTGCTGATGTGTGTCGCGTTCAGAGTCTCCGAGGCGAAACAAGCTCCAAACACAATACTCGCGTTCAGAGTCTCCGAGGCGAAACAAGCTCCAAACACAATACATCCTCCCACAGCTCCTCCATCTGTTCACAAACGTACGGCTTCACCTCTATCTTCTTCTTTATAATCATATCTCTCTGTTTGGCAGCTTGAAAATGCTTGTAATATACATTTGTATGTAACTATATGAATACATGCGAGTATTTTGTCTTAAATTATAATTATAGTCATAGTTACCTTACATTCTAATGTTCGTTTTACCGTATTATGAATTTTTCCTCATTTTGGATGTTTAATATAAACTGTGACTAATTTTAATGTCAGTATTGTTGGTTATGATGTAGAAACACTGAAGGACTTTTGCAAACAAAAAATAGCAGCTCTATTATGTTATTTGGTGTTGTTTTTGTGTCGTGTTTTCTGAGCTGTCGTTTTTATTCTTTCCGGCCCATCCATGCAGCCTACAATGACTTTCCCTGTGAGCTGTGCCTCGCAATTTCCGGTAAGATCACATCATGCTCATTAAGTGGTTCCTTATCTGCATTACCTTCTGAACCTTTTGAAATTAAATTTGTCATTTTTCAGTTTTTATGTAAATGTATGTCATACTCAGAACTCTGCTCAGTGTTCTAATGTGTTTAATATAACTTCATTTTTATTGCCACTTTTTTAAAATAGATTTAAGCATCTTAGAACGAACTGGTTTGGGCCATTTGGTCAATAAGATGAATGATATTCAACAAAACATAACAGATCTATGGATAATATTGTTTTGATTATACTACTAAATATCCTCACTTCCGGAAATTAATAAAAAAAACTAAAAAAAGAATGAATGATGAATTAATTTTTTATTAATGAATTAACATCCTGGAGGAATTTCCTTAATAATAATAATAATAAATATTTTTGTAACATCCTGAGGAGGGAATTAATAATAAATATCAATACACATAAAATAATAATATTAATAATAATAATACATTTTTTTTGTAACATCCGAGAGGAGGCATTAATAAATAATAATAATAAATATTTTTGTAACATCGCTAGAAAGATGGGCAAATTAATAATATAATAACAAATAATAATAATCAATATTTTTGTAACATCCTAGGATGGCATTCCTACTAAAAAAATCATAATACTAATAATACTAATAAATATTTTTTTGTAACGCCTGATAGATGGCATTAATATAATATAATAATAATAATAATAAGATAATAATAATAATAATATTTTGGTAAACATCCTAGAGGATTGCATTATGGTAAGAATATAATACTCATAATAGGAATGTTTTTTAACATCCTAGAAGATGGCATTACTAATAATAATAGATAACTAATAAGAGTATAATAATAACACATATTTCTGACATCCTGGAGTTGTCGTTAACAATTAAAACATTAATAATAATAATAATTATAATACATGTTTTGTATTATGTGGATTAAGTAATAAAACATATTATTTTTTTAAAATAATTAGTTAATGTAGATATTTTTTAATATATCTTTAATACATTTAATAATAATAAATATTTTTATAATGTCCTGGCGAATGTAATTAATAATAATAATAATGATAAGAATAATAATAATATTATATGTGCTGGTAATGTTGGTAGGATGTGATTAACATTATTAATAATAATGAAGGTGTTTTTCCTGGCAGTGTTTGTTGGTTCCAGAACTAACAGGCATCTGCACAGATATCCGTGTCGTATGTGATTCCCTCCGTCCGTCGGTGTGTGAGCTCTCTCAGGCTCGCTGGGGTGTTTGCTGGGGTGAGTTCAGCCTCATGAACAGAACAACACACATGCTGACCTCTAATGTACAGCAGCTGTCGAGCCGATGGAAGTAACACTCTCATTCATGAAGTCAGATTTATTCAGGGCTGGAAGTCCCCCGTTCAGCCGCCCTTCAGACTAAAGGCTGATTTATACTTCTGCGTCAGACCTACTCTGATTGGCTGTTTGTGCCATTTATTGGTTAAGTATTAAAAAATGATTGCTCAGCTGTGAAACTTAGTATTATTTATATACTCTTACAGTTTGTATAAATATTTTGAATTATCTTCTATTTACAGTTTTTAGTTTTTATTCTAATTTGTTACATTTCCAGAAATAGTTTTTAGTAATTTTATTTTTATTCGTTTTTATATATAGTAATATATATATATTATATTTATATATCATTATATATATATATATAGTATATATATATATTATTATATATCTTTAAAAAATGTATTTTATACATTTTTTTTTTTTGTTTGGACACGTATATAACTTAATTGATCATTTGACAGTGTGAATGTATTTTTGCACCTATGGTGCTCCTATATACCTGGTTATCGTACATGTCAAGTTTGGAAACATTACTATTTTTATTGTTTTTTGAAAGAAGTTCCCTTCTGCCATCAAGCCTGCTTTATTTGATCAACAATACGAAAAAAAAATGGTAATATTGTGATATTATATTACCATTTAAAATATTTGTTTTTTAAACATGTATTATACTTATAAATTATCATTTATTTCTGTGAATGCAAAAGCTGAATTTTTTAGGATCATATCACATGATCCTTTTAGAAATCATTCTAATTATGATGATCTTCTCAAAGTGGAAACAGTTCTGCTGCTTAAAATATTTTGTCAAGACATGTGATACTTTTTTAGGATACTTGATGAATAAAAACAAAAAAAAAAAACAGCTATGTTTAAAATATAAATATTTAGTAATAACTGCTACCTACTGTCTAATTCGGGGGCATAATTTTTTTTCTTTTTTTATCTCTCTCGAAAAAA
This sequence comes from Cyprinus carpio, assembly GCF_018340385.1. NCBI lineage: Eukaryota > Metazoa > Chordata > Actinopteri > Cypriniformes > Cyprinidae > Cyprinus > Cyprinus carpio. The sequence goes on along the minus strand of NC_056612.1, from coordinate 29,125,333 downwards.
AAGAACGACGGCCGCCCGCGCAGGGACGAGGGCGCCATGCGAACCCAGAAAAAAAAGGTCAAAGGAAAAGTAACAACTAGGATTCAAATAGAAAAATAAAGTGGACACATGATAGAGAAAAAGGGATATAGGGAATGTGATACACCATAACGACAAACAAAGCCCAGATCACAATGTGGGCACGCGACGACGAAAATCGAGAGACGAGAGACCAGACCCGCAAGCAGACAGCACCGCGGCCGAAGGCGCTACGGCCGGGCGCGCGCCCGAGGCCACGGGGGATAAGACGGAAACCGAGGAGAGAAGGCAGAGGAGAAACAGCGACCGGGGGAACGGCAAGCGCGCGCGCACGACCGGGAGGAGGGGGGGGCGGAAGGCGTCTGTCCCTCACTCTTCTTTGTGTGCGTTCGCCTCTCGCTCGGCCGGCGCATCTCTGTCTCTAGGGCGCACATT